>NC_057798.1:705578481-705687855 GCF_018294505.1 Triticum aestivum | reverse complement strand
CTTACGAATTTCACCACTTAGCCATTCCCAATTCATGGCATAAATGTTTTCAAGATACTGATTTCATTTGAGAGTTTCACCCTCTATTAAGCAAGTGAATAATATCTTCTTCAAGTCATTACGAGATAACCCATTAGTTTTAAAGAGGGAACATATTTCATCAAGCGAATGAATACGATCATCAGGGTGATCTTTCTCATTTCCTGCATAGCTGTTAGCTTTGACATGTTTGATATAACCAATAGGTACTCTATAAACATCTTGTTTTTCCTTTAATAGGTTCCTCACAAACCTTATTACCAATTGATAGGAAAGTTTCAAGTAGAGTATCAATAATATATGAAGCCATAGTGATAAAACTAGTAGAAAACAATAAAATAGCACACAGAGTAAAATGATTTCCTTACCACTTTGAACTTACCAAAAGTGTTACAATCCCCGTCAACGGCCCAAGAAAAGAGTCTAACATCCCACAAGTCTAGGATGTCAATTGTAGATATTTTTTATAGGTAAATTATTGATCGCACAAGGAGCAGAAGGAATTGGTAAGTGCAAAAATAGCAATGATTCGCTGTAAGTACTAAAATGTGTAACATTGTAGTTGTTTGTGAGGGTGGAGTTGCAAGGTAATGTAAATAACAATAAAAGGTGAAAGAGTGCAGCAAGTGGCGCAATTTTAATTATGATAAGGACAAGTCGGTTGTATTGCTTATGGTGATCGAACATTCTCGAGGACGGTAGGAATATTGTGCAATGTAAATAACAATATTTAATTGTGATTCTCATTGCTTAATCTGCGTTGTGTCGATAGAACCTAAGCCTATATGCTCCAAAATCTGCTAGAGTTGCCCTAGCTTCCCTCATACAGTTCTCTCTAATCATTTGGTTCTTTGTGTTTTTGCACAAACATTTTCTTGAACGGCAAATTAAAAACCAAGTACCTTTGTCATTCCCCTTTGCTCGTATGAGCCGAACAACATTACATTGCGACTTTGATTTGTACTCCCCTAACCACATTGAGATACCGAAGCTGAACATTGGTGGCAAGGTTTCGTATACATAACAAAAGTATATAGTTTTTTTCTCGGATCTCATCGAAGGAGAGTTTGAAAAATAGGATGTGGAAAGCCTGCAGCTTTGCATCCCCTCTTACCTCTCACAAACCAGACACATAAATGAGGTGATTGAGAGCACAAGCACCACAAGATAACTCTAGTTTCTGCAAGACAACACACGTTTTTCCAATGTGTAAGAACAGAGCTGAATGCTCATGGCAAACTGATGGATACAACAAAGCGATGGATACAACAAGGTTTTGTTTGCTGCAGTAATAAATAGTCAATGGATGAGACTGAAGAAACTGTGATCGATCTACAATCATCACATATATCATGACTGTTAGTATGAACAGGCCAGGCACTGCAAGCTAGAAAGCTCTCCACAATTTCTTGAAAACTCTTTTTATCCAAACAAAAAAACACTAGTCAACATGTCCTTGCTAAACAATAATTGTTTGAAAAAACACTAGTCAACACAAGTTAACAATAGGCCACTGTCTCCGCATGAGAAGTGGAGTACCTCGAAAAAGATATGGAATCCAAATTGATTAGCGGCGATGTCAAATGTTAGCAGCAAAACCTAACATCATGCTAGAGAAATGATGAAGGCAGACAGAGCAGAGAGCATTCTAGTCTCATGGGTAAAGATGTAAATCCTGAGAGAGATGGAGGTAGGAGAGTACAATGTATGGCACACCCTTGTATTTTACGTACAAAAGAAAGAGCTGAGGTTTTCAACACAAGTTTGCTTACACTGAACGAATTTTAGTGCTCAAAGTAAGCATGATAAAGTAATAACTATCTGGCAAATCCCTCATCCCTGCTGCATGTAAATTCAATATTAATGCAGAATCTGGTCCCCCACAAGCTCCTGAAATTGGACAGGCTTACTGAAGATACAGTGGGATGCTACAGAGAAAATACCACCAAACAAGGGTGCTTAATGAATGTTGTTTAACCTGCAGAATATTGTCCAAGAGCATAACCATTGACTCCGCGCCTCTGCCTGCTCTCACGTAAGGTTTCTGTTTCAGTTTCCAAAGGCTTCAGTTTCAATGTACAATCATTTTGAGTCATCAGTTACAGAAGAGCATTCAGAGCCGTATGAATCTGCAGAACGCTACACAAATACACAGGCCATCGAATTGTTGTAAAGCAATACTCGGGTTGGCAAAGACAACTTCTATGATGATTCAGTAAAGTTACAGGAGTTTAGTTAATTACCCAAAATAACGGATTAATATGGAGTATAAAGGCAAAACTACTGACAACTCCTATGATTCAGTAATTTTGCCATTACCTTCTTTGCTGATCTCCTTCTTAACAGTTTATTTTCACTACATTCACAATTGCTCTTGATCTCTAAAAGAACTAATATTTATTTCAATGTTTGGGTTTATTTTATTTAAGAATTAGCAATCAGTATTACTCTTGTCGGCATGAGTGTCAAGCTGAACACAGTCATACAAAGGTTCAGGAACCTGATACATCCAGGTCTTTACAACATTAGCCGGAGAAGCTAATTTGGCCGCATAATACGGTGTCATTAGCCTCCCTTTTAACATGATACGCTTCAGTTTCTACTTAACTCCTGAATTTGAAACAATCTCACCCTTTTGCCTTCTGATTTGTAAGAAGAGAATCGAATACTCGACAAAGTGAGTTCTTATTACATTGGTTGCATAATACAGTCGTTGGATGATAATACTGGAGAAAATGAACTCCATCTACAATCATCACAGGCTGATGCTGCACCAAATCAGAAGTCGAGCAAGTCTGAAAAATCGAAGGCTTTGAGTGCCTCCTTGCGTGCTGCTTCGTTCATTGCTTCCATCTCCTGTTGATGGCGCAGGTACTCATCATCCACCTCGACGTAGCCATTCTTGGCGTACTCGGTGCGGACCCAGGCCTGGAATTCCCTGAAATCCTCTCCAATCTCGTAGAAAAAGCGCACGACGTTGTAGAAGCTCACCACGTCCTCGTCCATCTCCTCTTCCGGCGAAGGAATCAGGGCAGGGTTGTGGCGCTTCAGGGCCTTGTACTCGGGAGGGAGAGAGTCGTCATCCATCTCCTTGGTTAGGATGGAATCCACCTCCTCCTGCGGCAGCCTCGTCATCTTTCTCTCCGGAGCCTCCTCGCGCCTGGCTGCCGCCGCCGTCGCCGGTGTGGCTCCCTGCCCCAACTCAGAGCAGTCGATCCCGGCTGTTTTCCTTCTGATGGAGCAGACCTCCAGTGGAGATTCGTCGCCTTCTGGTGCCTCCTCTGCTTTCCTTTTGGTTCCCTTCTTCTCCTTCAGATCTTGACCGCCATGCTGCTGGCACCGCTTCAGCACACACACATCGCCGGCGGTCACAGCTGCCTTCGCCGCCATGCGTCTGGTGGTGCGCCGCTACTTCCTCGCCGGCCGTCGATCTCCCGCGGTTCGCCTCGACTAACCGACCTCGCCGCCAAAATTGGGGAGAATTTGATCGAGGAAACCTAGCTTCCAATTTGGGGGACGCTGGAACAGATGTTGTCTGGGCATTATAAAGGCCGAAGCTTTTAATTCCGTTCTATTTCGGCTCCGGTCGATGACGACGAGTGGGAGTCGAAATCAATCGAGCTCGGATTGGAGGCGAGCTGAATTGATTTCGGGCCCATGGTTTGCCGCGTTGCCCAAACAAAAGTGAATTTACATCTTTTTCTCAAAACAAATTCAAGGCCACTCCTATTTGACGCGTAGGTTGCCAGCCGCCTACCCATTGCGGGATCCCTCCCCCACCGGTTTGGTGAAGGTTCTAGAATCTTCCAAGAAACGGTTTTCTCGTTTTTCCTTATTTTTTTCCAGTTTTTTAATTTCTTTCCCCTTTTCCTTCTTTTTTCATTTTTTTGAGACAATTCCTTCTTTTTTCATTGTTCGTTACTGCTCTGCTTTCCTTTTTCTCTTTTTTCATTCATTCTTTATTTGTCCTTATTTTTTCCTTATTTTTTTCCTTTTCTTGTTTGTCCATCTTTCAAATTTGCAAACATATTTTCTCAGATTGAAAACATTATATTTGCACTCCTGAACATTTCTCAAAATCAAGAATATTTCCAAATTTATGAACATTTTTTTTACAAATTCGTGAATTTTGTTTTAATTGCAGAACATTTTATAAAAAATATCTAACATTTTTGGAACAAGTGAACTTCTTCGCAAATTCATGAACAATTTTAAAATCATCAATATTTTTTTAAATCATGATTGTTTTTTTGAAATCATGAACATTTTTTAATTAATGATATTTTTAAAATCATGAACTTTTTTCAAATTCACGAATATTTTTTGAAATTGCGTATATTTTTTGGAACACGTAACCATTTTTTGAAATTTGAGAACTAATTTTGAAATTGATGGACATTTTTTCTTCTAGACAAACTTTTTTGAGTTACTTAATACTTCTTGAAACAACAAAAATATTTGAATTTTGTAAACATTTTTTATAATTTCAGAACATTTTTCTAAATTCTCGAACATTTTTTAGAAGAAAAAAAGGGCGTGGTCGTCAAGATCCGTACCTGCGTGGGCAAAGCCCACATGGTTTCTAGTCATGCCGATAGCCACTCTCGCACGACCACTTGCTCTTCTCGAGCATTTTTTGAATATTGTGAACATTTTGTAGAAATTCCTAGGTGGCCGGAACAAAAGCAATACTTGCCTTGTGCTCACCGTCACCGGCCGGCATGGCGGCAGCGCAAGGCCTAGGCAAAGAGCGGCCGCTGTACAAGGACGCATCGGCGCCGGTAGAGGCGCGCGTGCGCGACCTGCTGGTCCGCATGACGCTGCAGGAGAAGGCGGGCCAGATGGCCCAGATCGAGCTCTCCGTGGCGCCGCCCCGCGCCCTCACGAAGCTCGGCGTCGGCAGCCTCCTCAACGGCGGCGGCAGGCCGCCCTAGGAACGCGCATCCCCGTCCGACTGGGCTGGTATGGTCGACGGCATGCAGCGCCTCGCCCTTTCGTCCCGCCTCGGCGTCCCCGTCATCTACAACATCGATGTCGTCCACGGCAACAACAATGTCATCGGCGCCACCATCTTCCCCCACAACGTCGGCCTCGAAGTATCCAGGCACATTACGAGCCAGTTCTTTTGGGCGATTCTCCCAGAATCGCCCCCCTCCCCAGCTTCTCCCAGAATCGCTACTCCATATTTTTTTTACAATCCTGTCTAGTTAATGTCTAATTAGTTAGGATTGTAAAAAAAATATGAAGTGGTGATTCTGGGAGAAGCTGGGGAAGGGGGCGATTCTGGGAGAATCGCCCAAAAGAACTGGCCCTACATACCGATCGACCACGTTGAGCAATATAGTAGCTTTTTGTACGTTTACTACGTTGACCACGCCCTACATACATGCTCCATTCATTTCCTGCAGGAACCCGGAGCTTGTGCGAAAGGGCAAACCTTATTTGACGCTGGTTAGCGTCAGAATGTTCTGCTTTCGCTCAGGGAGCCATCGGTTGGGCCGGCCCATGTATGGGATTAGCGTTTACCGTTTGATGCGTCGCTGCCGCTTCCTTCTCTATTTCTTGCGGGTTTTTTTTCGTTTTTCTTCTACGATTTTTCTTCCAGTGTTTTCACTGTTTTGCCCGGTTTTCAGTTGTTTTCTTCCTGTTTTTTCTCTTTCTTTTTTGGTTCCTTTTTTCTTTTATGTTTCCTTTTTATTTTCTCTTTCTATTTTTATTCTCTTTATTGCGCATTATATAAAAAGCTGCATGTTACAAAAATCTTCTTCAACTTAAGAAAATGTTCATCGTATATTATTAAATAGTGCATCTTGCATTCTAAAATTGTTCATCGTGTATTACAAAAATGTTCATAGTATATTATGAAATTGTTCAACATATATTATAAAAGTTCATTATGTATTTAAAATTTGTTCATCATATATAAAAAATTTGTTCAACGTACACTACAAAATGTTCAGTTGTGTATTTTAAAATTTTCAAGTGTTTGTTTTAAAGAAGTTCTCTATATTTTAAAGTTTGTTCAACGCATATTATAAAAATATTTATTTTAAAAATAAAATGATTTGCCGTTGCCTTTTATACTTTAAGACAAGCACTGCAATTTTACCGTTGTAGGTAGCTAGCTCGGCTGGTTGGCTCCCTTGGATCCAGAATAAGGTCGGCAGTTTGATCCCAACTTGCGCGCTACGTTTTTGAATTTTTGCTCGACACGTGCTTATTGGGCCGGCCCGTTTGCGCTTCGCTTCAGCGAAGCCACGTCGCTCGAACGCTCACGGGTGGTGTATAGGAGCTCTCGTGCGAAATATCGGCGAGGCAACAACACTCGAGGTTCATGCCACCGGCATGCACTAGACCTTCGCCCCCTGCATCGCTGTGAGTCAAGCTCAAACCTTCGTGTTGAAACACGAACACGTCACCGTGTACCTCCAACACCGAAGGTGGTGCACCACAGCTCACGTCGAAGGAGACCGGGCCGGAAGCACGGTACGCAAGCAATCCGGCGGACGCTTATGTAGATCCAAAACCCACACGCTCGGGAGGGACCCCGTCAGGGCACGCAACGACTATGGGCTGCACTAGATCGGCCTGACCGCCCATAGGGCCTCGAGGTTCGCCGCCCTGCAACAAGAAGAACGAACAAAGAACGAGGAAGAAGAAGAACAAAGGGAGAAGATAAAAGTAAAGGTAAAAAGAGGTAGGTGAATTGATCGATTGTGCGTTGTTCAATCGGACGTCACCTCTCATCTATTTATGAGGCGGCTGGACTTCCTGTACAAAAAAAAGATTCTAAATCTTTCCAAAATTAACCGAATTCGGATTTAGGTAAATCTGGAACAGCAGCTCAGTTTTTAGATCCTACAGGCCACAAACAACCTCGGATGAAGATGAGCCCAAAAGAAATTTTGACCATTTCGACAAGATGAACAACTTTTGTGTTGAACGTTTTTCGATTCAGAGCATTCTTGAGGGCCGAACAGGTCGCGCGACCCATCAGACATTAATGAGGCGTTTGTGTGCTCCCTCGCCCCATATTTTGCCTCATGGTAGGGCCGCTTTCTGATGGCTCTAACTTTTGCATACGAACTTGGATTGAGACGATTTTATATCAAAATCAATCGTTTTTACGAGACAAAGACAATTCATGTAGAAAGTTTTCTCATTTGAGGCTTCCCTTGAGTCATAATCGGCCGAACCGTGCTCTGGATATAAAATCTCAGTGCTTTGAGCATAGTTTCGGCCCTCGAGATGAGATCGGATGGCGATGACCCAAACTTGAAAGATGTTCACCTTGACAATACAAAACTCTTTCATGTACATCACTTCTTCATTTGAAGCCACTTTAATTAAGTTGTTGACTGTACCAAAATCTGGTGTCAACACATGCCCCCCTATTTTTGGCAAAACTTGTGTGCCGAAAAATAACTTGCACGGAGTTTGTTTTAAGCACGATGTCAACACTCCATCTGCCATTTTGTACGTGCTTTTGATGATAGGTATATATCGGCCATTTTATTTCTTAGAGCGACAATTGTGTATCGGCCATTTAGATTAGCAACAAAAGTGAAGCTAATCAAACATATTTTGTTTTTATCGACACCTCTCTCTCTCTGTAACATCCTGATTCACGGGATGTTTAAGAAAAAGTTTTCCAAAAATCAGGCCGAGAAATTTTCATTTGTTTTATTTGTTAATAAAGCTTGAATTGGACTTTTATAATTTGAAGGATTTAATTTGAACTAACGTGAACCTAAATTAAAAATTTGATTTTACTTCATTTCTTTTAGTTGGGCGCCTTTGTTTTTCTTTGGTTTTTCTGAAATTCGTTTGATTGCTCGAGCTTCTTTTCCTTCTCTAGATTTCCTAAAATGAAAATCAATTTCTTTTCCTTTTCTCAATCTCGGGCCAAATTCCATCTGACCATTAGATACGTTCTACCATTTGAATTGTCCACCTATCTTACTCATACTTTCCATCCACGCATACATTGTTTCTGAGACAAATCCACCAATACATGCATCTGTACATGGAAATTTCTATTTGACGCTAACTGCGTCAAAATGTCAAGCATTCACACAGGCGATCTCCCCCCAGCGCAAGACCTGGGCCGGCCCACTTCCTGACAGCGAGGCAGCCGGTTTTGGGAACCTTCCAGAAGGTTCCCTGAACCGGTTTTTTATTTTTATACCAATTTTATTTTTTCCTTCGTTTTTATTTTTTATTTTTCTGTTTCATCTCTTTAATCCTTTTTTCTGTTTCTTTTTCTTCTTTCTTTTTTTTATGTGTTCTTTTTTCTTTTTTTTTGTTTCGAAAATTGTTTGAGCAGTTTAAAATTTGTTCGTATTTCTAAAGAATGTTCAATATTTAAAAAATGTTCGTGGTTTGGGAAAAATATTTGGGCATTTCAAAAATTGTTCTTGTTTTACAAAAAATGTTTGGAATCTTTTTGTTCATTTTCTTCATAAATTTAAAAAACGTTCTTGTTTTCAAATTTCCTTCACAAATTCCAAAAATTCTTCATATTTTTATTTTTAGGAGTTTAAAATTCTTCCACTTTAAAAAATCGTGTTTGCAAATTTTTTCCAGGAATTTCAAAATATGTTCACATTTCCAAATTTTGTTTTGGAATTTGGAAAAATGTTCCTGTTTAATAAAATGTTCATGATTTCCAGAAAATGTTCTTATTTTTCAAAATGCTGTTTCAAAAAGAATTACCATTTTCTATATTAGTTTACTATTTCGACAAATGTTCACGAAATTCAAAATTTGTTCTTGTTTTCAAAAAATGTTTGCAATTCAAAAAATATTCGTGTGTCAAACAATGTTCTTGTTTCTGTAATTTGTTTACAATAGAAAAATGTTCGTGTTTCAAAAAATGTTTAGGAATTTCGAAAAAATTGTGAACTTCTTTAAAAAAGTTCAAAAATGTTTGAAAATTTTCAATTTTGTTCACAAATTCATAAATTTGCGCAGATTTAAAAAAGGTTCCTCTTTTCTGAAATTTGTTCAAAAATTAAAAAATGTTTGGTCATTTCATAAAATGTTCGTATTTTCAAAAAAATGTTTATTTATGAAAAAATGTTTCTGTTTTCATAATTTGTTCAAAAATTCAACAAAATCATGTGTTCATAATTTGTTCGCAAATTTAAAATAAATTCGGGAAATTTCAGAAAATAGTTGTGTTTGAAAAAATGCTCAAAATTGTGGGGCATTTTTCATATTTGTTCCTGTTTTAGAAAATGCTCGCAAATTGAAAAAGTTGTTCACAGTTTGAAAAATGTTCTCGTTGTCAATATTGTTCCCTCTTTTACAAAACATGTTTGAGTTATGAAAAGTTAGTTTGCAAATTTCGAAAATGTTTTTTTCTAAATATATTGACATTTGTGAAAACGGGAACATAGTCTGTGGTAATTTCGTAAAATGTTTGCATTTTGAAAAATGGTTTATTTATTCAAAAAATGTTTCTAAATGGATAAATTTAGAAAAATTATGTTCAAAAAATGTTTCTAGATGGATATATTTAGAAAAATTATGTTTCTGAATGGATATACGCACACACGTTTTGGCCAAATTTTTTACCGGAATTTTGCTGCTGCCTTTCATTTGTTTAGGTACCGCGTTGCGCACGTTCCACTAGTGTCAGCCGGTCGTGCTGGCTAGGTGCGCCGTCCTCTATTCTGCAGGGCGCGGGTTCGATTCCCAACCGGTACGCCGTTTTTTTGTTGATTTTTCACAGCGCCAACCATAAAATGGGCCGGCCCAAGTCACTTATCCCCTGCGCGAACCATCGACAGTTTGCGGCAAATAGGAGGTCCCTCTGTACATCTCTCTTCTCTTCCCTGGATTCATCCAATTGTTTTTGTTTTCTTTCTAAAGTCACATGGGCTTAGCCCATCTATTTTTTCCCTCCCCAACACACACATACCCGAAGAGAAAACGCACACAGAATAGGAAGCGTACAGGCATGATGGAAACTCCTCCTCTTTCCCTTTAATTGCTACCTTTACAAATAGGGCGCTGATAGGCGCCGGTGCGCCGGCCGAAAGTTTCGGCCGGTCTAGCCCAGGCCGTTGGATGTGAGCCGCGCGGGTCGTTGGATCCAGGAAAAAAAAAACGAATCGCCCCCGGCTTCTTCTTCCTCCCGCACGCACGCGTAAACGCAGGAAAAAAACGGATCTCCGCGGGTCAGCCTCCTCGTGCTCGCCCTTGGACGCCGCGTCGCAGCTTACCGGGGCCGCTCGCCGTCGCAGCTCGCCGTCGCAGCTCGCCGGGGCTGCTCGCCGTCGCAGCTCACCTGGGGCGTTCGCCGTATGCAGCTCCGTCGGGCCGGGCGTGTCTCCCTCCCTCTGGTTGCAGCACCGCCGGCTGAGGGTTCCAGCATTGTCGCAGTCTGCCATCATAGCTCGCCGCGTGCCCGTCGCAGCACCGCGCGCCCATGCAGCTCCGTCGCCGACACACACATACCCGAAGAGAAAACGCACACAAAATAGGAAGCGTACAGGCATGATGGAAACTCCTCCTCTTTCCCTTTAATTGCTACCTTTACAAATAGGGCGCTGATAGGCGCCGGTGCGCCAGCCGAAAGTTTCGGCCGGTCTAGCCCAGGCCGTTGGATGTGAGCCGCGCGGGTCGTTGGATCCAGGAAAAAAAACGAATCGCCCCCGGCTTCTTCTTCCTCCCGCACGCACGCGTAAACGCAGGAAAAAAACGGATCTCCGCGGGTCAGCCTCCTCGTGCTCGCCCTTGGACGCCGCGTCGCAGCTTACCGGGGCCGCTCGCCGTCGCAGCTCGCCGTCGCAGCTCGCCGGGGCTGCTCGCCGTCGCAGCTCACCTGGGGCGTTCGCCGTATGCAGCTCCGTCGGGCCGGGCGTGTCTCCCTCCCTCTGGTTGCAGCACCGCCGGGTGAGGGTTCCAGCATTGTCGCAGTCTGCCATCATAGCTCGCCGCGTGCCCGTCGCAGCACCGCGCGCCCATGCAGCTCCGTCGCCGCCGTTCACCATTGTTAGCTAGCCGTTCTCGGTTTGAAGCTTTTTTAGAAGCGCGTTGTAGCTTTCCTCCAAGCCGGTTGCAGCTTTTTGTCGCTGCGAGATGCCGACCCCCAACTACCTCATATCCAGTTGAAGCATTTTTCAAGCTGGTTGTAGCTTTCGTGGCTACCGGATGTAGCATTTTTCAGCACTGGTTGCAGCTCTGACGTACATCCGTTGAAGCCCCTGCTTCTTTTGATTCCAACAAAAAATGTTGTTGGTTCCAGCTCTCGATTTGCAGGTTGTAGCAAAAACAAAAGCTGGTTCTAGCTCTGGGTTTTGCCGGGACAAAAATCATTTGCTGGAAAAGCACTGCGGGTCGCTGCTTCCGCCGGTTGCCGTGGTAGCAAAAAATGATGCTAGTTGTAGCAAAATCCTGCTACGGTTGCAGCAAAACATCGTTTTCGTCGTCACGAGGGTCCGAGCTCCGCCTGATGGATGTAGCAAAAAGCTTCGCCGGTGGTAGCAAAATTCAACTATGGTTGCAGCTTCCCCCTTGTTGTGCAGTGCCATTGAAGCTTTCTATGTCTATGGTTGAAGCTTTTTTGAATGGCCGTTGAAGCTTTTTTAGGTGATGGTTGCAACACTTCTATACGCGGGGTGGATCCGGGCATGGCGGGCAGGCAGTTATGGTGAGCGGCGAGGGAGCGCCCTGGCCGCCGGCGATGGAGCTTTTGGTGGCCCAGTCGCTGCCCGGGAGGAGGAGGAGGGGAGGGGATGCGCGCCCTTGAAGGCTGTAGGTTAGGGATGGATCTGGCCATGGCAGCAGGCAGCCATGGCGGCCGGCGAGGGAGCGCCTGGCCGCCGGCGATGGAGTTCGTAGAGGCCCAGTCGCAGCTCGGGGGAGGGGAGGTGCGCGCACGTAGGCTGAAGGTAGGGGATGGAGGCACGTAAGGAAGGAGGCGGGGATGGCGCGGGCGCGTTGCCAGCGTGGCGTGCGAACTGGCGGAACGGTTCGGCTGGTGCGCCGTTTGTAAACACTTCCCTTACAAATATGAAGATACTTGCCCATCTTCCAACGTCAACCCCAAGCGCTTCTCCTTCCTCCACCCTCACGTAAGCGCACACCATGCACCCCTCCTCTAACTTCCTTAATACTTCACCGTTTCCAAATCCGTGAGTACATGGACGAGCGCCCCGATCTCCTCTTACATTCTTCTCAGCCCTCCTGCCTTCTCCCATCTTTGTTTTACCAAGAACCCTCCTCAATCTGCTGCTGTTCCATGGATGCCGGTGCTTGTTCCCGATGGCGTAGACCATCTCCATCAGCACTCTTGCGCCCCAAGGCCCCTCTCCATGCCACAGCTCCATTCAGAGAAGAAAGAAGGCGATCCATCAACCACACGCGAAGAATTCTGCATGTACGTTTACACTGTTCATCGAGTTCATCGCGTTGTTTCGTCAAGTTCAGTGAGCTCTTGTCCAATTCCTTTTGCAGGCTCACTTCCCTATACCTTGTCCATCTGTTAGGCATCATTTTAGGGCCTATTTCTTTAGTTGACCACGTGCGTCCAAAATAAGAGGCCATTCGGTGACATCGGCATGTTTCCATAGTTTTTGTTCCTCGGATGACTTCATGCCGAATGTATCAAATGCTCCCTATGACGATAGGAACCTATTGGTGGAACTAGCTTGCTAGATCGGCAACTCAGTTTTTAGAATCTATTCTATCCAGTTGTTGTTTTAATTAGAACGATATATTTTAATATAGTTTTGTACGGTTTCATGTGTTAATTTCCTGCATCATAGTGTGATATGCGTTTGCAATAGGTCTAGTGAATTATCACATGTGTAATAATTCACCCGTGAACTTTTGTGCTAATATTTTATCATTCATATGTTCCGGATATGTTAGGAGTGCAGGCTAATCATCTCAATTTTTTTGAGAGTGTCATGTGATTTATTATTCATGTTTGTAGGATTATTTAAATTGTCAAATATAGTTTGTTCTTGATGATATTTTTCTTTGGTGCGTGCGTAGTCCTATGATGTCTCTGTACAAGTCTTTGCAAATTCCTACCATGTGTAGGAGTTGATTGGTGTATCGAATTATTATTGTTCGTACATGCTTGTCGGGTGTTACTATTTTAATTAGATTTGGAGCATTGATACGTAATCGTGTTGTTATCATTTAAATAATGCTTAGTAATGTTTATTGTTCTATGTGGAGAATGCGTACATATTTTTGGTGAATTGTCTCCATGCTTATGACTTTGTAAGATTATTCTAAGCTTTGTTTGATTTCTCTAATTATTAACTAGTTCATGTTTTCTTATTTTCTTATTGTTTAGCATGAAGATATATTAGACATAGTTTACATATTCATGTTCGTCCATCTCACATGTTTATTTTATTGGTTTGAAATCATGTCATTCCTACAATAGATGTTCATATTATTGTTATTTTTCTTATAGGTGTGTCGCATGGTTTTGCTTATGCTAGAGGTTAAATGAAATGTCTTGTTCTTTGGAAATGAGTACATTATAGTTCGTTGTGTAGAATATAATTTTCCAGTTCCTCTTCTTTTCTAGATGTTTATTATCCAAGTTTACATGGTTCGATGCTTTTATGTCATGTTATAATTGTGTTCCTTTGTAGGATTTATTTCTTGTGGCATAGAAGTTAGTTTATTACATCTTGATAATTATACGATGTGTTTTATTTACCTAGGACAATACCATGTCATACTAGCACTTGCTCAAACGTTGAATGGTTGTTTTATTGTGTGATTCCATGTGTTATATCATTGCTAGTATTTATGATATGATGGTGAATATTATTAGCTATTGCTTGGTAGAGACACATGCTAGTTTTTGTATGATTTCATCTTTCTTTATCAATACAATACCATTATGTGGTGATTGTATAACCAGACTGTGTAGCATGTGTGTACCAATTCATGTGTTGTATGGTGCATAGTTGTGTGTCCGATGTACTGTAGGTTATACTAAATAGAAATGCATGTCATGATCTTGATATTCGTGCTTCTATAACGCATGTTGATTTGGTTGATGAGATGATCTAGTTGTATACTTTCCTACGAGCTTAGTATGTTTCCATGTTCTCATTTATGATAACTAGCATGGTAGGGTTGTATGCTAACGTCGTTCTTGATCTTTAGGTCACTTGTTATCAACTAGGTTATCTCATAGTTACACGTTGCATTTTATTAGTTGCATATTTTGGTATCTCGTGTGATGATCATCCATGCTTAGCATCATATCTGGTCTATCTTACTGTTTCATTTGTGGTATGCCTAAGTCTAGACATCAAGTCATGCTAGTGATCTTTCATGGGTTATTATGTTCCATGTGTTATAGTTGTACTTGTGTTGCTCTTATATGATTGACTTGTCTCATGTTACTATTATGTGTGTTGTATATGTGTTGCAATACTTCATCGCTTGCTTAGACTAGTTTATCTTTCATGTTAGTTGAGTTGTGTTTGTGGTGATATTATAACTGCTAGTGGTTATTGATATTAGTCGTTCTTTAGTAATAAGACCATATCCTAGGTTTAGTATATTATCACGATCACTCGTGTGTGTGATACATGTGTTATTCATTGAGACCTCTAGTGATAATATGCTCACATGCTTCGTGTGAAGATGTGTCTTGATTTATTTGTTTATTTAGTTTTGACCATAATATTGGATTGGCTCTTTGCTATAAAAATGCTTATTTATAGTTTTATGATTGAGGTTTACACTTAGCTTGTTGTTGACCATTATAAATATTTGGATTCATTTGAATATTTATTTATGGTTGATCATTACTCTTAATCATATCATGTCTAGGATAGTTTTTTATCCATTTGTTCCATGGGTTGTATTGTTTCTTGTTAATTGTTTGACAAACGAATTGATTTGATGTAGTGGATTTGGTCCTATTTTATTTTGATTGTGTTTTAGGGCTATACCTAGATCATTCAATTCATGTTGTTGAATGATGTTTGATTGCTTAACTAGTATGGTCTATAATGTTGGTTTGGTCGTATTACGCAACACTTGCTTTTCAGTTATTATATAGTTGATGTATATGCTTGGTTGCAACTGACTATTATAAATATTTAGATTCTATAGATCTAAATATTTATCATGGTTAACTTTCACCTTTATCATGTCATGTTGAGTTTGTGTAGTTAAAATGCATAGGATGGTTCCATTCCATGAGTGCTAATGTCAGTGTGTTTGTTATACGGTAGTTTCTACATGGTTAGTCGAGATGTGTGGTGGGCACTACTAGTTCATAACAGAACATTAGTATTGATTGCAAAGCCTTCCTCAATCGTGTCAACTTAACCTTGTCCCTTCGTTGAATCATATCTCTTACCTTCCTATCATGCTACCTTGTTCTGGAATATCCATCTTGATCAATATCTTATCCATCCACTTAATTTTGTTTCGATTTGGATTTACTATTGCTTTGGTATTTATTGTTTGTCTTTTTCTATCGTTACTACGAGTAGGGAGTGACGACAATTTTGGAGATGGACAAAACCAGGTTATCAAAGAAGGAATTAACAACGAAGGCATGCCTCCTTCTTTGATCATACTTATCCTATGTTTACAAAATTGCATTGAGTTTTATGGTTACTACACGCATGCTTTTTATTCTCGTAGCTAGTGTGTCAATTGACACATTACCTTGATTCGCTTGTCGGCCATTCACTTGACACCTGAGTAGAATTGTAGTATTCTTGTAGAGTAGAAATGCTTAGCCATGCTTATTACCCTATAGGTGCTTTGTTTGAATGACCTCTGAGTCATTGACAGTTGAAACCTACCACTGAGCTAGGCCGGTTGGCCCTTCTTGACCTTCTCTATTCTCTTCTACTCTGGGTGAAACTTACCATCTGAATACTGGCGCGGGCGACAACTGAATCAAGGATTGAAGGAGTGATTGGCTGCCTTTCATAAATGAAGGGGGCAATCAGTCGTCCGTACCGTATGAGGCCTAATAAGTCTTGGATTTGAAGATTGTGATAATAGTACAACCACATGCTATATGGGCATTGGCTTGGTTAATTAGTTAGTTCACTCTTATTGTCGTGATCGCCGTACCGCAAATGGGATAGCTGCCTTGCCAGGAGTATCCTCGACACAAAAGGGGGGCTCGAACTATGAACTGCGGTTACTTCCGTGTTGAAACCTAGTGGGCTTGGCACAGTAAGTTTGGTCTAATGAAAGACCTCGTGACAATCTCCCTGCCGGTATACCAAATGGTGTACTATGCTAGCGATGGCTAGTGGCAACAAGTCGGGATTGTGTCGTGTGGGTAAAGTGTACAACCTCTGCAGAGTGTAAAACTATTCAAATAGCCGTGTCCACGGTCATGGATGACACATGAATCTTTCGTGACATACAAGACCTGTCTTTCTTATTCTCTCTTTCCCCTATATTCTTGGAACCTGTGAAGAGTGTGAGTTGATCGAGGATCCTCACTTTATGAAAGTTATTCTGGAGATAAAACATGTTTTCATCAGAAACTTCTTTTATCCGACTGCTAAATTATTTTCAAACAAAATTAGCTTTTATGCAAATGAGCCATACAGCCTTCCTTTGAAGCCACATGTAGCTATTAGGACCTTCCCCTGGGAGGCATGTTGAGTACGTAATGTACTCATGGCAATATTTTTGTTGAACAACAGAAATCCATGAAGATGAAGGTGATGACTACGACTACTATGGCGATCTGTAGGAGTGAGGTCATGTGGACTACATCGACTGCCTGTGGCTGAGATGGAGTCGCTACGCATTGTACTTTCTACTGTTTTTCTGAATGTAATAAATGTCATGAGACATTTATCTAGGTATGCCTTGTGGCAAGATATATATAAATTTGTAATTCCTTTTACATATTGTGCAATGATATCATTTTGCTGTGTTGTCAACAATGATCCTAGGGTTGACAAAGATACACAGGAGGGTCCGGAAGTTAATTCCAGGTTCTCACGGAAGTGGTATCAGAGACGATGTCGACCTAGTCGCGTGGCCTTAGTTAGAAATGGAAAGCCTTAGGGACTATTGTTATAAGAAAAACTATTTTTATGAAAAGAATATTCTCATAGTCTTCTCCTTCTATATTTCTCTACTTAACTGATGTTATTCAAGCAAAGTTTAAACTCTACTTCTCTTCCTTCTTCTTTATAGTATGAAACCCCTTTCTAGCCCTTGGTGTTGAAAAGTTAGAAGCTTCACAAGATGTGCCAAGAATTTCAAGATAACTTAGCAACATTTTTTCAAGAGAAGACACTTCGAGAACTCAAGAAGTCAACAACCATCAATCATGGTCCGTTCATCATCGTTGAAGATTTGCTCCAAGATTTATTGTGACCGGCCATATAGGATTAGATTGGTTAACACCCTTGTGGTGATAGAACTCGTAGCTTGAAGACAAAACCTTTATTGTGTGAGTATTGTCTGCATATTTTTGGTTTTTTCCTATGCAGTCATACTAAAACCATATTTGCCAAAATGAGTTGCTTTTGAGTTATATGTGGATAGTTTCATGATTATCTGAGTGTTATCTTTTGTCTATCTTCTGGGGTATCTCCGCCTTCTGTAGGATTCTATTACTCATCTTTATGCTTTTCTCTCTTCTCTATAAACCCTGGAAGACACTTTGAGAGCAAGGAAGCCACTACAACCGCTTGGAGATCTATAATCAAAGTGAACCTTATGGAAAACCTCTTTTAAGGGGGGGGGGGGTAGTACGATTACTCATGTTGAGACTGAAGATTTGCAGACCTTTATTTGCAAAGAATACGAAGATTTCAAGATCTTTACTACAACTACTATAAGTTCAACCAGAAGGAAAGTTCAATGACTCCAGCCGTATCAAGGCTTCAACCAAAGATGAAGGGCAAGACTGAAGAATGTTCAACCGCTAAGAGAAGCTATGAGACTTACATCGTCCAAGGCCGAAGGACTGCGTCCAAGCCTTGAGCAAGCTGGATAAAGTATCGACAATCGAAGTATCTCCAATCAAGACCCCAAAGCCGCCTTTCACCAAGTTCAGAATGAACTGTGATTCGACAAGTTTCTGAGAAGAACTGTGTCAAAGACGAAGCTAACCCAAACCCATTCTCTTTAGTCAGCCTGAATCTCGGGGACGAGATTTCTTTTAAGGTGGGTAGGTCTGTAACATCCTGATTCACGGGATGTTTAAGAAAAAGTTTTCCAAAAATCAGGGCGAGAAATTTTCATTTGTTTTATTTGCTAATAAAGCTTGAATTGGACTTTTATAATTTGAAGGATTTAATTTGAACTAACGTGAACCTAAATTAAAAATTTGATTTTACTTCTTTTCTTTTAGTTGGGCGCCTTTGTTTTTCTTCGTTTTTTCTGAAATTCGTTTGATTGCTCGAGCTTCTTTTGCTTCTCTAGATTTCCTAAAACGGAAATCAATTTCTTTTCCTTTTCTCAATCTCGGGCCAAATTCCATCGGACCATTAGATACGTTCTACCATTTGAATTGTCCACCTATCTTACTCATACTTTCCATCCATGCATACATTGTTTCTGAGACAAATCCACCAATACATGCATCTGTACATCTCTCTTCTCTTCCCTGGATTCATCCAATTGTTTTTGTTTTCTTTCTCAAGTCACATGGGCTTAGCCCATCTATTTTTTCCCTCCCCTCCTCTCCACATGGGCTTCCATCCACTTGGCCCATCCAATGAACGCCTCTCCTCCTGTACGTTCACAACTCCAGAAGGGGGCGAACCAACCTGTGGTTGAGATGGTTAGGTGGATAGTGGTATCCCAACCCACCAGGGTTCAAATCCTGGTGCTCGCATTATTCCTGGATTTATTTCAGAATTTCCGGCGATGCGCTTTCAGTGGGAGGAGACGTTCCCGTCGACGACGAGGCGCCTACGATGGCTTCATAAATCTCAAGATGATATGCCGAAACAACTCCGGAAGGGGAACAACCAACACACACATACGGGAAGAGAAAACGCACACAGAATAGGAAGCGTACAGGCATGATGGAAACTCTTCCTCTTTCCCTTTAATTGCTACCTTTACAAATATGAAGATACTTGCCCATCTTCCAACGTCAACCCCAAGCGCTTCTCCTTCCTCCACCCTCACGTAAGCGCACACAGTACAGAGAAGACCTACAGCCACCATGCACCCCTCCTCTAACTTCCTTAATACTTCACCGTTTCCAAATCCGTGAGTACATGGACGAGCGCCCCGATCTCCTCTCACATTCTTCTCAGCCCTCCTGCCTTCTCCCATCTTTGTTTTACCAAGAACCCTCCTCAATCTGCTGCTGTTCCATGGATGCCGGTGCTTGTTCCCGATGGCGTAGACCATCTCCATCAGCACCCTTGCGCCCCAAGGCCCCTCTCCATGCCACAGCTCCATTCAGAGAAGAAAGAAGGTGATCCATCAACCACACGCGAAGAATTCTGCATGTACGTCTACACTGTTCGTCGAGTTCATCGCGTTGTTTCGTCAAGTTCAGTGAGCTCTTGTCCAATTCCTTTTGCAGGCTCACTTCCCTATACCTTGTCCATCTGTTAGGCATCATTTTAGGGCCTATTTCTTTAGTTGACCACGTGCGTCCAAAATAAGAGGCCATTCGGTGGCATCGGCATGTTTCCATAGTTTTTGTTCCTCGGATGACTTCATGCCGAATGTATCAAATGCTCCCTATGACGATAGGAACCTATTGGTGGAACTAGCTTGCTAGATCGGCAACTCAGTTTTTAGAATCTATTCTATCCAGTTGTTGTTTTAATTAGAACGATATATTTTAATATAGTTTTGTACGATTTCATGTGTTAATTTCCTGCATCATATAGTAGTGTGATATGCGTTTGCAATAGGTCTAGTGAATTATGACATGTGTAATAATTCACCCGTGAACTTTTGTGCTAATATTTTATCATTCATATGTTCCGGATATGTTAGGAGTGCAGGCTAATCATCTAAATTTTTTTGACAGTGTCATGTGATTTATTAGTCATGTTTGTAGGATTATTTAAATTGTCAAATATAGTTTGTTCTTGATGATATTTTTCTTTGGTGCGTGCGTAGTCCTATGATGCTTCTGTACAAGTCTTTGCAAATTCTTACCATGTGTAGGAGTTGATTGGTGTATCAAATTATTATTGTTCGTACATGCTTGTCGGGTGTTACTATTTTAATTAGATTTGGAGCATTCATACGTAACTGTGTTGTTATCATTTAAATAATGCTTAGTACTGTTTATTATTCTATGTGGAGAATGCGTACAGATTTTTGGTGAATTGTCTCCATGCTTATGACTTTGTAAGATTATTCTAAGCTTTGTTTGATTTCTCTAATTATTAAGTAGTTCATGTTTTCTTATTTTCTTATTGTTTAGCATGAAGATATATTAGACATAGTTTACATATTCATGTTCGTCCATCTCACATGTTTATTTTATTGGTTTGAAATCATGTCATTCCTACAATAGATGTTCATATTATTGTTATTTTTCTTATAGGTGTGTCGCATGGTTTTGCTTATGCTAGAGGTTAAATGAAATGTCTTGTTCTTTGGAAATGAGTATATTATAGTTCGTTGTGTAGAATATAATTTCCCAGTTCCTCTTCTTTTCTAGATGTTTATTATCCAAGTTTACATGGTTCGATGCTTTTATGTCATGTTATAATTGTGTTCCTTTGTAGGATTTATTTCTTGTGGCATAGAAGTTAGTTTATTACATCTTGATAATTATTCGATGTGTTTTATTTACCTAGGACAATACCATGCCATACTAGCACTTGCTCAAACGTTGAATGGTTGTTTTATTGTGTGATTCCATGTGTTATAACATTGCTAGTATTTATGATATGATGGTGAATATTATTAGCTATTGCTCGGTAGAGACACATGCTAGTTTTTGTATGATTGCATCTTTCTTTATCAATACAATACCATTATGTGGTGATTGTATAACCAGACTGTGTAGCATGTGTGTACCAATTCATGTGTTGTATGGTGCATAGTTGTGTGTCCGATGTACTGTAGGTTATACTAAATAGAAATGCATGTCATGATCTTGATATTCGTGCTTCTATAACGCATGTTGATTTGGTTGATGAGATGATCTAGTTGTATACTTTCCTACGTGCTTAGTATGTTTCCATGTTCTCATTTATCATAACTAGCATGGTAGGGTTGTATGCTAACGTCGTTCTTGATCTTTAGGTCACTTGTTATCAACTAGGTTATCTCATAGTTACACGTTGCATTTTATTAGTTGCATATTTTGGTATCTCGTGTGATGATCATCCATGCTTAGCATCATATCTGGTCTATCTTACTGTTTCATTTGTGGTATGCCTAAGTCTAGACATCAAGTCATGCTAGTGATCTTTCATGGGTTATTATGTTCCATGTGTTATAGTTGTACTTGTGTTGCTCTTATATGATTGACTTGTCTCATGTTACTATTATGTGTGTTGTATATGTGTTGCAATAGTTCATCGCTTGCTTAGATTAGTTTATCTTTCATGTTAGTTGAGTTGTGTTTGTGGTGATATTATAACTGCTAGTGGTCATTGATATTAGTCGTTCTTTAGTAATAAGACCATATCCTAGGTTTAGTATATTATCATGATCACTCGTGTGTGTGATACATGTGTTATTCATTGAGACCTCTAGTGATAATATGCTCACATGCTTCGTGTGAAGATGTGTCTTGATTTATTTTTTTATTTAGTTTTGACCATAGTATTGGATTGGCTCTTTGCTATAAAAATGCTTATTTATAGTTTTATGATTGAGGTTTACACTTAGCTTGTTGTTGACCATTATAAATATTTGGATTCATTTGAATATTTATTTGTGGTTGATTATTACTCTTAATCATATCATGTCTAGGATAGTTTTTCATCCATTTGTTCCATGGGTTGTATTGTTTCTTGTTAATTGTTTGACAAACGAATTGATTTGATGTAGTGGATTTGGTCCTATTTTATTTTGATTGTGTTTTAGGGCTATACCTAGATCATTCAATTCATGTTGTTGAATGATGTTTGCTTGCTTAACTAGTATGGTCTATAATGTTGGTTTGGTCGTATTACGCAACACTTGCTTTTCAGTTATTATATAGTTGATGTATATGCTTGGTTGCAACTGACTATTATAAATATTTAGATTCTATAGATCTAAATATTTATCATGGTTAACTTTCACCTTTATCATGTCATGTTGAGTTTGTGTTGTTAAAATGCATAGGATGGTTCCATTCCATGAGTGCTGATGTCAGTGTGTTTGTTATACGGTAGTTTCTACATGGTTAGTCGAGATGTGTGGTGGGCACTACTAGTTCATAACAGAACATTAGTATTGATTGCAAAGCCTTCCTCAATCGTGTCAACTTAACCTTGTCCCTTCGTTGAATCATATCTCTTACCTTCCTATCATGCTACCTTGTTCTGGAATATCCATCTTGATCAATATCTTATCCATCCACTTAATTTTGTTTCGATTTGGATTTACTATTGCTTTGGTATTTATTGTTTGTCTTTTGCTATCATTACTACGAGTAGGGAGTGACGACGATTTTGGAGATGGACAAAACCAGGTTATCAAAGAAGGAATTAACAACGAAGGCATGCCTCCTTCTTTGATCATACTTATCCTATGTTTACAAAATTGCATTGAGTTTTATGGTTACTACACGCATGCTTTTTATTCTCGTAGCTAGTGTGTCAATTGACACATTACCTTGATCCGCTTGTCGGCCATTCACTTGACACCTGAGTAGAATTGTAGTATTCTTGTAGAGTAGAAATGCTTAGCCATGCTTATTACCCTATAGGTGCTTTGTTGAATGACCTCTGTGTCATTGACAGTTGAAACTTACCACTGAGCTAGGCCGGTTGGCCCTTGTTGACCTTCTCTATTCTCTTCTACTCTGGGTGAAACTTACCATCTGAATACTGGCGCGGGCGACAACTGAATCAAGGATTGAAGGAGCGATTGGCTGCCTTTCATAAATGAAGGGGGCAATCAGTCGTCCGTACCGTATGAGGCCTAATAAGTCTTGGATTTGAAGATTGTGATAACAGTACAACCGCATGCTATATGCGCACTGGCTTGGTTAATTAGTTAGTTCACTCTTATTTTCGTGATCGCCGTACCGCAGATGGGATAGCTGCCTTGCGAGGAGTATCCTCGACACAAAAGGGGGGCCCGGACTGTGAACTGCGGTTACTTCCTTATTGAAACCTAGTGGGCTTGGCACAGTAAGTTTGGTCTAATGAAAGACCTCGTCACAATCTCCCTGCCGGTATACCAAATGGTGTACTATGCTAGCGACGGCTAGTGGCAACAAGTCGGGATTGTGTCATGTGGGTAAAGTGTACAACCTCTGCAGAGTGTAAAACTATTCGAATAGCCGTGTCCATGGACATGGATGACACATGAATCTTTCTTGACATACAAGACCTGTCTTTCTTATTCTCTCTTTCCCCTATATTCTTGGAACCTGTGAAGAGTGTGAGTTGATCGAGGATCCTCACTTTATGAAAGTTATTCTGGAGATAAAACATGTTTTCATCAGAAACTTCTTTTATCCGACTGCTAAATTATTTTCAAACAAAATTAGCTTTTCTGCAAATGAGCCATACAGCCTTCCTTTGAAGCCACATGTAGCTATTAGGACCTTCCCCTGGGAGGCATGTTGAGTACGTAATGTACTCATGGCAATATTTTTGTTGAACAACAGAAATCCATGAAGATGAAGGTGATGACTACGACTACTATGGCGATTTGTAGGAGTGAGGTCATGTGGACTACATCGACTGCCTGTGGCTGAGATGGAGTCGCTACGCATTGTACTTTCTGCTGTTTTTCTGAATGTAATAAATGTCATGAGACATTTATCTAGGTATGCCTTGTGGCAAGATATATTTAAATTTGTAATTCCTTTTACATATTGTGCAATGATATCATTTTGCTGTGTTGTCAACAATGATCCTAGGGATGACAAATATACACAGGAGGGTCCGGAAGTTAATTCCAGGTTCTCACAGAAGTGGTATCAGAGACGATGTCGACCTAGTCGCGTGGCCTTAGTTAGAAATGGAAAGCCTTAGGGACGATTGTTATAAGAAAAACTATTTTTATGAAAAGGATGTTCTCGTAGTCTTCTCCTTCTATATTTCTCTACTTAACTGGTGTTATTCAAGCAAAGTTTAAACTCTACTTCTCTACCTTCTTCTTTATAGTATGAAACCCCTTTCTAGCCCTTGGTGTTGAAAAGTTAGAAGCTTCACAAGATGTGCCAAGAATTTCAAGATAACTTCAAACCGTGAAGCTTTGAGTAGCAACATTTTTTCAAGAGAAGACACTTCGAGAACTCAAGAAGTCAACAACCATCGATCATGGTCCGTTCATCATCGTTGAAGATTTGCTCCAAGATTTATTGTGACCGGCCATATAGGATTAGATTGGTTAACACCCTTGTGGTGATAGAACTCATAGCTTGGAGACAAAACCTTTATTGTGTGAGTATTGTCTACATATTTTTGGTTTTTTCCAATGCAGTCATACTAAACCATATTTGCCAAAATGAGTTGCTTTTGAGTTATATGTGGATAGTTTCATGATTATCTGAGTGTTATCTTTTGTCTATCTTCTGGGGTATCTCCGCCTTCTGTAGGATTCTATTACTCATCTTTATGCTTTTCTCTCTTCTCTATAAACCCTGGAAGACACTTTGAGAGCAAGGAAGCCACTACAACCGCTCAGAGATCTATAATCAAAGTGAACCTTATGGAAAACCTCTTTTAAGGGGGGGAGGGGTAGTACGATTACTCATGTTGAGACTGAAGATTTGCAGACCTTTATTTGCAAAGAATACGAAGATTTCAAGATCTTTACTACAACTACTATAAGTTCAACCAGAAGGAAAGTTCAATGACTCCAGCCGTATCAAGGCTTCACCCAAAGATGAAGGGCAAGACCGAAGAATGTTCAACCGCTAAGAGAAGCTATGAGACTTACATCGTCCAAGGCCGAAGGACTGCGTCCAAGCCTTGAGCAAGCCGGATAAAGTATCGACAATCGAAGTATCTCCAATCAAGACCCCAAAGCCGCCTTTCACCAAGTTCAGAATGAACTGTGATTCTACATGTTTTTGAGAAGAACTGTGTCAAAGACGAAGCTAACCCAAACCCATTCTCTTTAGTCAGCATGAATCTCGGGGACGAGATTTATTTTAAGGTGGGTAGATCTGTAACATCCTAATTCACGGGATGTTTAAGAAAAAGTTTTCCAAAAATCAGGGCGAGAAATTTTCATTTGTTTTATTTGTTAATAAAGCTTGAATTGGACTTTTATAATTTGAAGGATTTAATTTGAACTAACGTGAACCTAAATTAAAAATTTGATTTTACTTCTTTTCTTTTAGTTGTGCGCCTTTGTTTTTCTTTGTTTTTTCTGAAATTCGTTTGATTGCTCGAGCTTCTTTTCCTTCTCTAGATTTCCTAAAACGGAAAACAATTTCTTTTACTTTTCTCAATCTCGGGCCAAATTCCATCGGACCATTAGATACGTTCTACCATTTGAATTGTCCACCTATCTTACTCATACTTTCCATCCAGGCATACATTGTTTCTGAGACAAATCCACCAATACATGCATCTGTACATCTTTCTTCTCTTCCCTGGATTCATCCAATTGTTTTTGTTTTCTTTCTCAAGTCACATGGGCTTAGCCCATCTATTTTTTCCCTCCCCTCCTCTCCACATGGGCTTCCATCCACTTGGCCCATCCAATGAACGCCTCTCCTCCTGTACGTTCACAACTCCAGAAGGGGGCGAACCAACCTGTGGTTGAGATGGTTAGGTGGATAGTGGTATCCCCAACCCACCAGGGTTCAAATCCTGGTGCTCGCATTATTCCTGGATTTATTTCAGGATTTCCGGCGATGCGCTTTCAGTGGGAGGAGACGTTCCCATCGACGATGAGGCGCCTACGTTGGCTTCGTAAATCTCAAGATGATATGCCGGCTCAGTCTCTCGGAGGTGCTCATAGGGGTAGGGTGTGCGTGTGTGCGTTCATAGGGGTGAGTGTATGCGCGTGTATATGAGCGCTTGTGTCTGTACTGATGCTCAAAAAAAAATTCCAGAAGGGGAACCCCTCAAAAAAAAAAACAAGTCCAGAAGGGAAACAACCAACACACACATACGAGAAGAGAAAAGGCACACAGAATAGGAAGCGTACAGGCATGATGGAAACTCCTCCTCTTTCCCTTTAATTGCTACCTTTACAAATATGAAGATACTTGCCCATCTTCCAACGTCAACCCCAAGCGCTTCTCCTTCCTCCACCCTCACGTAAGCGCACACAGTACAGAGAAGACCTACAGCCACCATGCACTCCTCCTCTAACTTCCTTAATACTTCACCGTTTCCAAATCCGTGAGTACATGGACGAGCGCCCCGATCTCCTCTTACATTCTTCTCAGCCCTCCTGCCTTCTCCCATCTTTGTTTTACCAAGAACCCTCCTCAATCTGCTGCTGTTCCATGGATGCCGGTGCTTGTTCCCGATGGCGTAGACCATCTCCATCAGCACCCTTGCGCCCCAAGGCCCCTCTCCATGCCACAGCTCCATTCAGAGAAGAAAGAACGCGATCCATCAACCACACGCGAAGAATTCTGCATGTACGTCTACACTGTTCGTCGAGTTCATCACGTTGTTTCGTCAAGTTCAGTGTGCTCTTGTCCAATTCCTTTTGCAGGCTCACTTCCCTATACCTTGTCCATCTGTTAGGCATCATTTTAGGGCCTATTTCTTTAGTTGACCACGTGCGTCCAAAATAAGAGGCCATTCGGTGGCATCGGCATGTTTCCATAGTTTTTGTTCCTCGGATGACTTCATGCCGAATGTATCAAATGCTCCCTATGACGATAGGAACCTATTGGTGGAACTAGCTTGCTAGATCGGCAACTCAGTTTTTAAAATCTATTCTATCCAGTTGCTGTTTTAATTAGAACGATATATTTTAATATAGTTTTGTACGGTTTCATGTGTTAATTTCCTGCATCATATAGTAGTGTGATATGCGTTTGCAATAGGTCTAGTGAATTATCACATGTGTAATAATTCACCCGTGAACTTTTGTGCTAATATTTTATCATTCATATGTTCCGGATATGTTAGGAGTGCAAGCTAATCATCTCAATTTTTTTGAGAGTGTCATGTGATTTATTAGTCATGTTTGTAGGATTATTTAAATTGTCAAATATAGTTTGTTCTTGATGATATTTTTCTTTGGTGCGTGCGTAGTCCTATGATGTCTCTGTACAAGTCTTTGCAAATTCTTACCATGTGTAGGAGTTGATTGGTGTATCGAATTATTATTGTTCGTACATGCTTGTCGGGTGTTACTATTTTAATTAGATTTGGAGCATTGATACGTAATCGTGTTGTTCTCATTTAAATAATGCTTAGTACTGTTTATTGTTCTATGTGGAGAATGCGTACAGATTTTTGGTGAATTGTCTCCATGCTTATGACTTTGTAAGATTATTCTAAGCTTTGTTTGATTTCTCTAATTATTAAATAGTTCATGTTTTCTTATTTTCTTATTTTCATGTTTTATTTACCTAGGACAATACCATGTCATACTAGCACTTGCTCAAACGTTGAATGGTTGTTTTATTGTGTGATTCCATGTGTTATAACATTGCTAGTATTTATGATATGATGGTGAATATTATTAGCTATTGCTTGGTAGAGACACATGCTAGTTTTTGTATGATTTCATCTTTCTTTATCAATACAATACCATTATGTGGTGTTGTATAACCAAACTGTGTAGCATGTGTGTACCAATTCATGTGTTGTATGGTGCATAGTTGTGTGTCCGATGTACTGTAGGTTATACTAAATAGAAATGCATGTCATGATCTTGATATTCATGCTTCTATAACGCATGTTGATTTGGTTGATGAGATGATCTAGTTGTATACTTTCCTACGTGCTTCGTATGTTTCCATGTTCTCATTTATCATAACTAGCATGCTAGGGTTGTATGCTAACGTTGTTCTTGATCTTTAGGTCACTTGTTATCAACTAGGTTATCTCATAGTTACACGTTGCATTTTATTAGTTGCATATTTTGGTATCTCGTGTGATGATCATCCATGCTTAGCATCATATCTGGTCTATCTTACTGTTCCATTTGTGGTATGCCTAAGTCTAGACATCAAGTCATGCTAGTGATCTTTCATGGGTTATTATGTTCCATGTGTTATAGTTGTACTTGTGTTGCTCTTATATGATTGACTTGTCTCATGTTACTATTATGTGTGTTGTATATGTGTTGCAATACTTCATCGCTTGCTTAGACTAGTTTATCTTTCATGTTAGTTGAGTTGTGTTTGTGGTGATATTATAACTGCTAGTGGTTATTGATATTAGTCGTTCTTTAGTAATAAGACCATATCCTAGGTTTAGTATATTATCATGATCACTCGTGTGTGTGATACATGTGTTATTCATTGAGACCTCTAGTGATAATATGCTCACATGCTTCGTGTGAAGATGTGTCTTGATTTATTTGTTTATTTAGTTTCGACCATAGTATTGGATTGGCTCTTTGCTATAAAAATGCTTATTTATAGTTTTATGATTGAGGTTTACACTTAGCTTGTTGTTGACCATTATAAATATTTGGATTCATTTGAATATTTATTTTTGGTTGACCATTACTCTTAATCATATCATGTCTAGGATAGTTTTTCATCCATTTGTTCCATGGGTTGTATTGTTTCTTGTTAATTGTTTGACAAACGAATTGATTTGATGTAGTGGATTTGGTCCTATTTTATTTTTATTGTGTTTTAGGGCTATATCTAGATCATTCAATTCATGTTGTTGAATGATGTTTGATTGCTTAACTAGTATGGTCTATAATGTTGGTTTGGTCGTATTACGCAACACTTGCTTTTCAGTTATTATATAGTTGATGTATATGCTTGGTTGCAACTGACCATTATAAATATTTAGATTCTATAGATCTAAATATTTATCATGGTTAACTTTCACATTTATCATGTCATGTTGAGTTTGTGTAGTTAAAATGCATAGGATGGTTCCATTCCATGAGTGCTGATGTCAGTGTGTTCGTTATACGGTAGTTTCTACATGGTTAGTCGAGATGTGTGGTGGGCACTACTAGTTCATAACAGAACATTAGTATTGATTGCAAAGCCTTCCTCAATCGTGTCAACTTAACCTTGTCCCTTCGTTGAATCATATCTCTTACCTTCCTATCATGCTACCTTGTTCTGGAATATCCATCTTGATCAATATCTTATCCATCCACTTAATTTTGTTTCGATTTGGATTTACTATTGCTTTTCTATTTATTGTTTGTCTTTTGCTATCATTACTATGAGTAGGGAGTGACGACGATGTTGGAGATGGACAAAACCAGGTTATCAAAGAAGGAATTAACAACGAAGGCATGCCTCCTTCTTTGATCATACTTATCCTATGTTTACAAAATTGCATTGAGTTTTATGGTTACTACACGCATGCTTTTTATTCTCGTAGCTAGTGTGTCAATTGACACATTACCTTGATCTGCTTGTCGGCCATTCACTTGACACCTGAGTAGAATTGTAGTATTCTTGTAGAGTAGAAATGCTTAGCCATGCTTATTACCCTATAGGTGCTTTGTTGAATGACCTCTGAGTCATTGACAGTTGAAACTTACCACTGAGCTAGGCCGGTTGGCGCTTGTTGACCTTCTCTATTCTCTTCTACTCTGGGTGAAACTTACCATCTGAATACTGGCGCGGGCGACAACTGAATCAAGGATTGAAGGAGCGATTGGCTGCCTTTCATAAATGAAGGGGACAATCAGTCGTCCGTACCGCATGAGGCCTAATAAGTCTTGGATTTGAAGATTGTGATAACAGTACAACCACATGCTATATGGGCATTGACTTGGTTAATTAGTTAGTTCACTCTTATTGTCGTGACTGCCGTACCGCAGATGGGATAGCTGCCTTGCGAGGAGTATCCTCGGCACAAAAGGGGGGCCCGGACTGTGAACTGCGGTTACTTCCGTGTTGAAACCTAGTGGGCTTGGCACAGTAACTTTGGTCTAGTGAAAGACCTCGTCACAATCTCCCTGCCGGTATACCAAATGGTGTACTATGCTAGTGACGGCTAGTGGCAACAAGTCGGGATTGTGTCATGTGGGTAAAGTTTACAACCTCTGCAGAGTGTAAAACTATTCGAATAGCCGTGTCCACGGTCATGGATGACACATGAATCTTTCTTGACATACAGGACCTGTCTTTCTTATTCTCTCTTTCCCCTATATTCTTGGAACCTGTGAAGAGTGTGAGTTGATCGAGGATCCTCACTTTATGAAAGTTATTCTGGAGATAAAACATGTTTTCATCAGAAACTTCTTTTATCCAACTGCTAAATTATTTTCAAACAAAATTAGCTTTTATGCAAATGAGCCATACAGCCTTCCTTTGAAGTCACATGTAGCTATTAGAGGCATGTTGAGTACGTAATGTACTCATGGCAATATTTTTGTTGAACAACAGAAATCCATGAAGATGAAGGTGATGACTACGACTACTATGGCAATCTGTAGGAGTGAGGTCATGTGGACTATATCGACTGCCTGTGGATGAGATGGAGTTGCTACTCATTGTACTTTCCGCTGTTTTTCTGAATGTAATAAATGTCATGAGACATTTATCTAGGTATGCCTTGTGGCAAGATATATTTAAATTTGTAATTCCTTTTACATACTGTGCAATGATATCATTTCGCTGTGTTGTCAACAATGATCCTAGGGTTGACAAATATACACAGGAGGGTCTGGAAGTTAATTCCAGGTTCTCACACACTCTCTCTCTCTCTAAGCATGTTGACATGTTTTTCGATTTTGGTTTTCTCTTGAGTAAAAGCGAGGTATAAACTTGAGAGAGTTGATACGTACATTTGACATCATGTTTTCCTACTGTTATTTATAATGGTTTTATGCATAATAATGATTTATGGAGTAATTCTAATGCATTTTCTCTCATAATATGCAAAGTTTACACAAAAGAGGGAGAATTCCGCCAGGTGGAATTCTGGACCTAGAAAAGCTATGTTAGAGTCACCTATTCCGCACATCTTCAAATGAGCTGAAAATTTACGGAGAATTGTTTTGAAATATATAAAAGAATATTGGAGCAAATAACTACCAGAGCCCCCCCCCCAGGTGGGCGCAACCCACCTGGGCGTGCTAGGGAGCGCAGGCGTGATGTCTAGTACGCAACTTTATTCTTGTAGACTCATGTTGGGCCTCCAAGCACAGAGTTTTGTAGCACAGTAGAAATTTTCCCTCAAGTGGATGACTTAAGGTTTATCAATCCGTGGGAGGTGTAGGATGAAGATGGTCTCTCTCAAACAACCCTGCAACCAAATAATAAAAAGTCTCTTGTATCCCCAACACACCAAATACAATGGTAATATAGGTGCACTAGTTTGGAGAAGAGATGGTGATATAAGTGTAATATGGATAGTAGATATTGGTTTTTGTAGTAAGAACAATAAAAAATAGCAAGGTAGCAATTGATAAAACGGAGCACAAACGATATTGCAATGCTTGAAAATGAGGCCTAGGGTCCGTACTTTCGCTAGTGCAATTTCTCAACAATGCTAATCTAATTGGATCATATAACCATCCCTCAACATGCGATGAAGAATCACTCCAAAGTTTGTATCTAGCGGAGAATATAAGAAGAAATTGTTTGTAGATATTCTTTCCGATCGATATATCCAAGAGTTCATACTAAAATAACACCAAGTTATTCTTTCCGATCGATCTATCAAGAGTTCGTACTAAAATAACACTAAGTTATTCTTTCTGATCGATCTATCAAGAGTTCATACTAAAATAGCACCAAAGCAAATTCAAATTCATAATACTCAATCCAACACAAAGAACCATTTGTGCCCAAGATTTCTACCAGAGAAACAAAAGACCAGAACGTGCATCAGCCCATATGCATAGATTGCCCCAATGTCACCTCAGGAATCTGTGATTTGAGTGCCAAAACATATCTCAAGTGAATCGATATAATGCCCTATTGTCACCACGGGTATTCATATGCAAGACATACATCAGGTGTTCTCAAATTCATAAAAGTATTCAATCTGATAAAACAAAATCTCAAAGGGAAACTCAATTCACAACAAGATAGAGAGGGGGAAACACCATATGTTCCGACTATATTAACAAAGCCCGCGATACATCAATATCGTGCCATCTCAAGAACACGAGAGAGAGAGAGAGAGAAAGAGAGAGAGAGAGAGAGAGAGATTAAACACATAGCTACTGGTACAAACCCTCAGCCCCGAGGGTGAACTACTCCCTCCTCATCATGGTGGTCGCCGGGATGATGAAGCTAGCCACTGGTGATGATTTTCCCCTCCGGCAGGGTGCCAGAACGGAGTCTAGATTGGTTTTCGTGGACAGAGAGGCTTGCGGTGGCGGAACATCCGATCTAGGGTTACCCCGAGGGTCTTGGAATATTTGACGATTTATAGGGCGAAGAGGCGGTGCGGGAGGCCACCGAGGTGGGCACAACCCACCTAGGGCGCGCCATGGTGGGTTGTGCCCCCCTCGGGGCTCCCCTCTGGCACTTCTTTGGCCCATTGGATGTCTTCTGGTCCAAAAAATCTCCAAAAAGTTTCGCTGCATTTGGACTCCGTTTGGTATTGAATTTCTCCGATGGAAAAAACAAGCAAAAAATAGCAACTGGCACTGGGCACTATGTCAATAGGTTAGTCCCAAAAAGTGATATAAAGTTGCTATAAATGATTGTAAAACATCCAAGAATGATAATATAATAGCATGAATACTTCATAAATTATAGATACGTTGGAGACTTATCAAGGCGCGTCCTGGTGGGTTGTGCCCTCCTCGGCCAACCTTTGGTGCCCATCTTCTGGTATAAAAGTTATTTTGACCTAGAAAAGAAAAATCAAAGGAGGACTTTCGGGATGAAGCGCCGCCATCTCGAGGCAAAACTTGGGCAGGAGCACTTTTGCCCTCGGCGAAGCAATTCCGCCAGGGGAACTTTCCTCCCGGAGGAGGAAATCATCGCTATCGTCATCACCAACAACTCTCCCATCTTTGGGAGGGCCATCTCCATCAACATCTTCAACAACACCATCTCCTCTCAAACCCTAGTTCATCTCTTGTGTCAATCTTTGTACCAAAACCTTAGATTGGTGCTTGTGGGTGGCTAGTAGTGTTGATTACATCTTGTAGTTGATTACTATATGGTTTATTTGGTGGAAGATTATATGTTCAGATCCATTATGCTATTTAATATCCCTCTAATCTTGAGCATGATTATCATTTGTGTCGTGGAATTAACACGTCAGATGTCCTCGTGAAAAGGACTTAGTCGTGAGGACAGCACATCTATGTAGTAGCTTGAGAGGGGTTGATCGGAATCGAGAGACGTGACACAAGACAAGGGTTTAGACAGCTTCGGGCCCCGGGAAACATCATCCGGTAACAACCCTACATGCTGTTTGAGGCTAGATCTCATTATCATCATGAGAGAGTCACTGCGGTAAGCCGGCTCTCCCTTTGTGTCTAGCCCTAGATATTGTTTCTTCTTTCTTGTCCCTCTTTGGGGAGCCCTGCCCCTCCTTATATAAGTTAGAGGGGCGGGTTACATGTGGAGTCCTAGTAGGACTAGGACTAGTCTGTCTTCTCTTACAAGTTAAATACAAGTCCGGGTCTTGCTTCCTCATAAAGGAAATATTTGTCATCCCTTTCCTTTTAATCAGGCCCATCATAACGTGAGCCGGCCTTCTGGGCTTTGGGCCTTGTTGTCTATCTAACCCGCCCGTCGGGTTACTAATGAGTCGCCAATATCGGGCGGGTTATCTGTGAATCGCCAAGCTCCAGGCGGGTCACTTAGTGAGTCGTCCAGTCAGGGTGGGTCACTAGTGAGTCGCCAAGTCCGGCCAGGTTATACATCCGGCCGGGTTACACCGCAGGGTATATCCCCGACATTAGCCCCCAAGTTTAGCTTGGATTTATCCATGGTAAACTTATGCTGCAAAATAAACAAAAGAACAAATTTTACAGATTGTGTTCCGGGTTAAAAATTCTTGTAAGTCGGCACCTGATCATCCTTAAGCCCTTGACATTTCTTTCTTGATATGTATCCATGATCTCATAGCAAATCTCCTTAGCAGATATGTCCCAATTTTAGCAATGCAAAAGATCCAGATACTTCCTTTGAGAAATCCGGGTCAACAGGCCAGCTTCAGAGTCAATTTGCTGACATTGGTCTCTTGTTGAGAAATATTATAAGAAATAATCCATTTGAGTCGGTTTCCAAAGCTCTGGCTTAATAAACATATTGGACTCAAGATTCATCTGGTGATCCGCCGATTTAAAGATGTAGAGGTTGGCTAGTTATAACTGCCAAAATTGTCGGCTTGTAAATATTGATAGCACCGGGTAATAACTGTTTCCGACGCCGGGTCATAATTATTGGTGACACCGGATCAATCTGACCTACTCAAAACTAATAATTTGGAGATTTTTTTTCTTATATGTATATCACCTATAGCCCCCAAGTACCGGGTTGTCATGCTTGCAGCAACCTAGGACTTGTAATTGCCTTATGCTCATAAAACTTCAACCAGTGTAGCCCCCAAGGGCCGGCTTAGTAAGATATTACTGAGCTGGGACTTTGTATATAATTCATTGATAATAACATCATATGATGTAATCTCCACCATGGGGCTTGAGCCCACGTCCACAAAGTTAAGAGCTTTGCGCTTTACCAACTGAGCAATGGATCCTTCAATATAATGGATTAAGACTTGTGTACCTTGAACTATTGACAGGAGCAATTGGTAGCCCCAAGGGCCGGCTCATTATGATGTGATGAGTCGGGTCTTCAATGAGGTGAGCAAAAATGACTTTGCATTAGCCCCCAAGTTCCATGGTGCATGCTGGCAGTGACATGGGACTTGCATATTTGATGTAATCTCAACTTGAATAATGTAGCCACCAAGTGCCGGGTTGTAAGCCTATAGCGACTCGGGACTATTCCTTCCATTGTAGAATAAATCATATCCATTGATAAAATAATAGCTGTTGCGCTAAAGCGACTTTGAAAACCTCAGTCATAACACTGGTTATTGATAATCACAATAGAAATCCAGCCATGTTGGCTATTCAAGATTTGAATAATATAATCCGGTATGAAAAACTCAATCATTCAATATCATCATGAAAATCTAGCCAATTTTGGCTATTAAAGATTTGAATACCTCATCGGTTGACAAGTAAATCCGGAGTTTAAATACCTGGCGGCTTTTGGCCGATGATGACTTAATGCGCATTCATTGTAAGCCGGATTTTTTATAACCCGGTGGCCTATAGCCCTTGAGCAAATCAATAACTGATAACCCTTTTGAGACACCAATTTCAATGATGAGCTTGGACTGAAGCATTTATATAAGTCATAATTCTGCAAATTTTGCACAGAGTTTAAACAACATATGCCCTGGCGACTTAACGTCAAGAGCCAGGGCGGGTAACCACCCAAATGTAGTCTTATCCTGCACACAAGTAGATTACAAGACCCCTATGATCCTTTGAATGATACCGCCGGTTTATGTGACCCGGACAGTGAAGTTGATTCTGTAAGAGCCGGCACATATGATATTTGTGACAACTCAAATACTTACGATTGTATAAAAACAGATAAAAAATTTGAGGCTTCTTATTCGAATATGATCAGTAAACCGTTCCAAAGGGGTTAAGCTAAGATTCGAATACGATCATATAGCCCCCAGTGGCGTTGGCGTTGCCGATCGAAGTGGGTATCGACAGCTATGTTCTCTTTGGTTCGAATACGACCTATGTTTGAATAGGAAGCCCCCAAATGACCTTTAAAAGTTGTTTAATGACGCTGATTCGAATACGATCCACGTCGATTCCCAAAGGGGTTGAGCTATGATTCGGATACGATCAAGAAGCCCCCAAGTAGGTTCAGCAGTTTGGTAATCAAAAGGGTATCGACAGTTATGTTCTCTTTGGTTTGAATACGACCTATGTTTGAACAGGAAGCCCCCAAGTGACCATATAAGTTTTGGCATTGCGCCGATCAAGAGGGTACTGATAGCTATGCCCGATGAGCAGGAAGCCCCCAAGTAATCATAATAAGATAAGCCGTAAGGCAGGATACCTATGTTTTGAACCGTGCATCATGACAGCAAGTTCTCTTTGGTAACCATTAATTTGTCTGAGAACTCGAACTTTGCGCGAGATTAATTCTTTTTGAACCGGAAGTTTAAACCGGATTTGAAAGCTTCAAAACTTTGGGAGAGATAACTTTACCTTGAGCCGGATTTGAACCGGATTTGAGAGCATCAAAGCCTTCCGGTAAATAAATTTCCCTTGAACCGGTTTTAAAACCAGATATTAAGAGTGTCAGTGCTTTGTGGGAGAGAGATGTCTCTTGAACCGGATTTTAAACCGGAGTCCTTTTTTTAAGCCGGAAATTTTCTGATGGCCTTTAAATTTTTTCACCAATATAGCGGTAGCCTCGGGAACCGGGTTACCTTCCCTCCAATGACCCGGAGTTTTTGAATCCATTGAAACCGGCTAATTTGTCCGAGCCTTACCATTGTAGCCCCCGAGTCTCAAGATGACTCGAAGAGTTGGCTTGAGATTCTCCATATTTGACCATAGCAAAAGGTGTATATTATTGACGCTGATAACGCGATGTGAATCCGCAGAAGGTCGAGGTGACTACGGCGGTTATAAATGATCCCTTATGAACCGTGTCAGCAACTCGGCCAATGGTTCCTTCCAACTGGCTGTTTGAAGTTAACCAAACCGTAGTGGCAGCGACTTGTGCGTCTGCCCATTGAGCCATCCGGTGCAGACGACGGCTAATAACACATGATAATTTACCTCCAATTTGTTGGAAGAAAACCGGGCTTCCCAAGTAGTGACTTGCTCATAGTCAATAAACAGCTCATGCAGACAGGTGCGACCCGATGTGTTGATGTAGACTCGTTCGTGAGAGACGGACGGCAAAGACGACCGCAACATCTAAAGTGGCATAGACAGATGAACCGGCCATGGCATTATAAGCCAGTGCGGACGGGCAAGTTGTCCTCCTTGTTGTAAGCCGGCGTGGTCGCGAGAGACGGCCACGGTGTTCTAAACCAGTGCGGGAGTCCGTTGAGTAATAACGACCACCTGTGCCAAAAGATGTTGGCGTGCCTTCATCTCCGCGGTATAATATCACTTTTTGTCATAAATAATTGCCCTGCATAAACAATATTGCAGACCAAGGCAAAGATAAACTTGTTCTTTGACAAAAACAACATGTGATAATAAAATAAAGTTGGATGGGTATCACCTGATTTGTTTAGACGACAGATGATTCGTTTATTGCGACAGAGGTGGCTCAGGCAGACCGGAGACTCAATATAACCCCGACAGCTCAACACGGCGGGGGCGGCTCGCATATGTCCATTGGATCTAATTTATTGATATATATATGTTGATCTACATATATATATTTGAGTAGTTACTTTTGTTCTTAAAGTCACGGGAGAAGTCATGTTGCAAGTAATCATGTGAACTTGATATGTGTTCGATATTTTGATGATATGCATGTTGTGATTCCCTTAGTGGTGTCATGTGAACGTCGTCTACATGACACTTCACCTTATTAGGGCCTAAGGGAATGCATTGTGGAGTATGATAACCCACAAATATATGGGATCGCAATAGTTTTCGAGAGTAGAGTATTCAACCCAAATTTATAGATTCGACACAAGGGGAGCGAAAGAATATTTGCAAGTATTAGCAGCTGAGTAGTCAATTCAACCACACCTAGAGATTAATTATCTGCAGCAAAGTGATTAGTAGCAAAGTAGTATGATAGTTTTGATAGTAGTAGCAACAACAATAGTAACAGTAATAGTGATAGAAGTAGTTTTGTAGCAAGTGCAACAGTAACAATAGCGGTAGTAACTTAGCAGAAACAATATGTAGGAAAATTGTAGGCATTGGATCGGCAATTTGTTGGATGATATTCATCATGAGACAATCATAATCTAGGGCGATACGGCACTAGCTCCAGTTCATAAATATAATGTAGGCATGTAGTCCGTAAATAGTCATGTTTGCTTATGGAAAGAACTTGCATGCCATCTTTTGTCCTACCCTCCCATGGAAGCGGGGTCCTATTGGAAAATAAGGGATATTAATGCCTCCTTTTAATAGAGAATCGGAACAAAGCATTAGCATACAGTGAATACATGAACTCCTCAAACTACGGTCATCATCGAAAGTGGTCCCGACTATTGTCACTCTGGGGTTGCCAGATCATAACATGTAGTAGGTGACTATAACTTGCAAGATCCGATCTAGAACATATATATAATGGTGATAACATAAACAGTTCCGATCTGAAATCATGGCACCTGGGCCCAAAGTGACAAGCATTAAGCATGTCAAAGTCATAACAACATCAATCTTAGAACATAATGGATACTAGGGATCAAGCCCTAACAAAACTAACTCGATTACATGATGAATCTCATCCAACTCCTCACCGACCAGCGAGACTACGAAGGAATTACTCACTCCCGGTGGGGAGCATCATGGAATTGGCAATGGAGAAGGGTTGGCGATGAAGATCGAAGATCCCCCTCTCTGGAGCCCCAAACGGACTCCAGATCAGGCCTCTCGATGAAGAACAGGAGACGGTGGCGGCTCCGTCTTGTGAAATGCGATAATTCATTCCCCCCTTTTTTGGAAAAATAGAATTTTATAGCGTCGGTTTCAGGGTCTGCGGGGCCACCAGGTGGGGACAACCCACCTAGGTGCTTGTGGAGGGGGTGGCGTGCCCTGGTGAGTTGTGCCCACCCAGGTGCCCCCCTTCGGTGGTTCTTGGCTCCAGAAATTATCTTTTATTGTACAAAAAATCCTCGTAAAGTTTCGTTCCATTCCGAGAACTTTTATTTCTACACAAAAACAACACTATAGTAGTTCTGTTGAAAACAGCGTCAGTCCAGGTTAGTTTTATTAAAATCATGCAAATTAGAGTCCAAAACAAGGGGAAAAGCATTAGGAAAAGTAGATGCAATGGACATGTACCAGCGTAGTTATTAGATGATGAGTTGCTAGAGTGACAAAAGCTTAAACCCTAGTTTATGCGCTACTTCGTAAGGGGCCGATTTGGATCCAAAAGTTTAATGCTACGGTTATGTTTTATCTTATTTTTCTCATAGTTGAGGATGCTTGCGAGGGGGTTAATCATAAGTAGGAGGTTTGTTCAAGTAAGAACAACACCTAGGCATCGATCCACCCACATACCAAATTATCAAAGTGGCGAACATGAATCAAGCCAACATGATGAAAGTGATATGGTGAAATTCCCAGGCACCCTCGAGAACGCTTTGCTTATTATTAGAGACCGTCTTATCCTATCCTTTGCCTCAAAAGGATTGGGCTATCTTGCTGCACTTTATTTACCATTACCGTTACTTGCTTCTTACAAATTATCTTGCTACCAAACTACTTATTACCAATAATTTTAGTGCTTGTAGACATTACCTTGCTGAAAACTGCTTGTCATTTCCTTCTGCTCCTCATTGGGTTCGACGACACTCTTACTTATCGAAAGGACTACGATTGATCCCCTATGCTTGTGGGTCATCAGTGGACAATAGCTTGGCACCGTGATAGTGGAAATATTACTCCTGGTAAGCAAATAATTTTAACTCCAGGAGAATATATTACAAACGACCTTACATTTGAGTGACACTTCCAATTATTTGTTTCCTATTATAAAAATCATTCTCTTTGGAAATTCTAGGTTGGATGATTAGTAGTTAAGGATAAATTATGACCCATTTTCAAGTACCATGTTGCATACACAGATGTGAAATTGTTGTTTAGAAATTGAAGCATAAGTTGTTTGCGTTGGAACATACTGTTTAGGGGTTGTTTCAGAATTGTTTCATTTTATTTATTAAAACTATGTTCTAGTTTAGTCCACACTATGATGTAGGAGTTAATCAAGCTATCAAAACCAATAGGTACAAGCATATTAGAGGCCATACAAGAATCTATATATGGAAGTGGAAACCGAAGTTATGTATGAAGGATGCCTAGATGTTACCATTAAAACAGGCAAATTTTCTTATGTAGTTGTTGTAGTTGGTGAGGTTCCCTATGCAGAAAGCTTGGGGGGGATAGAACTGACCTTAGTATTCCATTAAATGGTTCTGATCTTATTACTCGTGTTGCTAGTAAAGTCCCTACCCTAGCGATTGTTATTTCTGGAAGGACCTTGGTTATTGAGCCACCAGTTGTTTAGAAGGTAGATGCTCTAGTTGCTGCTTGGCTGCCTGGAAGTGAGGGCATGGGAGTTGCTGATTGCCTCTTTGGAGACCATGATTTTTTGGGCACGTTGCCTGTAACTTGGTTTAGTTATGATGATCAACTACCTATAAATATTGGAGGTGTTGACTATGATCCATTATTTCCTTTTGGATATGGGCTGAAATGTTCAAAAGCCTTGGAGATTTAGCATGATGTCATGAAATATTTGTTGGTCATACATTTGAATTGCCAGAATATTGTTACATGTGTGTGTTGTATAGTTGAGTATTGTGTTATGTACAAGAGAAATAAAGTCATGTTGTCGAGTACATGGTATAAGGTCTTCAAGACATAATTTGTCTGTTACTACTTCTACTATAAGTATATCATTTCAAATACTTGAATTTAACTAGGTACAACTCGCTGCCAAATAATATGGCCCTTGAATTTGCTAGAGCATGAACAAGGTGACCTGTTAGTCTATTATTTTAAGCCATGAATCATAGAACAACGGTTCCATGACCTTTCTTTATAAATTAAAAAAATCATATATACACAATAAGGAAGAGGATGAAAGATAGAAAGTACAAGAAAATCATCCAATGGCAGTTCTAGGGATCCTCATGATAAAAAAAGTGAAAATCAATTCTAGACACCATCATCAAAGATGGTAATCGATCCACCTATGCAAGCTCTCAGTATATTTGCTCTTGATCCCATGACCTAGCAAAGTAATGTCCTAATGGAGGAATTTCCAAACAGTGATGGTTGGGGCTTCATATTTCAATATGTTTTTATTTCTTTGGATATTCCAACATCCCAGGTAATACTATCCATTTTTTGTATCTAATTAGTATATTTCTGGATGCATTTTTGGGTGTATTTTGAATCATGACTAATATTTGGATAGGAAGGTAATAATTGATGCAACATGACTAATATTTGAATAGAAGTGTAATACTATTTAACTCATGTCATAGAACAAGTTACTACTCCAACATCGATACAAGGATGTGATAAATCATTAGAGGTTAAATCAGTGGTTTTGATTTTTTTTACTATCCGACCGTTTTGATTACTGCCGCACATTATGGTGGCGGATATACTAGCCACCTTCATAGTCACCAGTAGTATAGCATAAGTAGAAAAAGGGTCAAATGTGAGACACATTAGTGCCGGTTTGAATTTGAGCCGGCACTAATGTGTCCATTAGTGTCGGTTCCAACAGCTAGCCAGGAGGATCTCTTTAGTACTGGTTCATGGTGAACCTTTAGCACCGGTTCGTGCCACGAACCGGTACTAAAGAGAGTGGTGGCAGGATGTTGTCAGTCTGGGGCCCCTCCACCACCTTTAGTACTGGCCGGTACTAAAAGGTCGCCCTACATAAAGCCTTCATCCACCCGAGCTCGCTCTGTTCTTCCCCTTTCCCCTCGCCTCTCTGTTCTTCCTCTTCTCCCCTCGATCTCATCACACATTTTGCCCAAATTTTGTCAAGATTTGAAGGCCCCCATCCATTCAAGTGATCACAAAGGTTAGGAACTTTGTCCTTTCGTCTCTCATTGCTAGATTAGCTCTTGCAATGCTTTATATAGTGATTAATTTGTGGGTTTTAGTAATTTGGGAGGAATTATATGTGGTAGTATATTTGATTTATATGCAATTTGAGCTTAAAATAACTCTTAGTTTGCATATGTAGGTGTGGTTTACTTAGTGCCTTCCCGTCTCCGTCGTAACTACCGTCGATCGTCCGCACCGACCCGTCGCCGGCACCACCTTGTGGTGAGCCTCTTGTTCTTATCTTTTTATATAAAAAAATCATGTTTGTGTGATTTAGATATATAGTTAGTTTTATAATTATCTTACCCATACGTTGTTTGTTATACATAGTGCCATGGTTTTGATATCCGTCCCCGTCGGCCCTCGTCCGTGTTATGATTCGGATGTGGTATATTCTCTTTTAAAACTATTTGTTGCATTTCGTGTTTATGAAAAATTGTGCCCATGAAGTTGACATAGATATTTTTATCTAGGAGGTATGTGAACCAGAAATTCCAACCGACCCTATTGTCGAGAGGTTAAATTTAGTTGAAAGAGAAAACAAGTATTTGAAAGAAAAATTGAAAAGAATTGAGGGGGAGAAGATGGAATTGGAGTTGCATGTTGCCGATGTCATCAATGATCACAAGATCAAGATGGAGAAAATGCGGTTGAAGATTAGAAAGATTAGAAAATATGCTATTGATAGTGTGGCTTGGTATCATTATGCTGTTGGATCAATTGTTACCTTAGTTGCGATCTTGATCGCATTTGTTGTTGCATTTAAATTCTTTAGCTAGAGAGTTATTTGTATGTTGCATTTAAGTGTTGTATATGAACTTTATGTATGAACTTGTATTAATTTGGTCTATTCGGTGGTGTGTAATGAAGATGCGCCGGCAATGGATGTACGATGACCGATGCTCTCCCCAGTTCATTGATGGCGTGCATACTTTTCTAATTGTGGCTCAGGCAAACAAGCGGGCGGATGGTTTTATGCCTTGTCCATGTGCTGGCTGTAAGAATGGTCACAATTACTCTAACTCAAGAACCATTCACGTCCACCTGTTTGAGTCCGGTTTCATGCCCCACTATAATGTTTGGACCAAGCATGGAGAAAGAGGGGTTATGATGGAAGACAATGAAGAAGAAGAGGATGGCGATAGCTATCCTAGCCATGGGTTCCCTAAATACAATGATACAACAATGGGGGAGGAAGCTGAGCCGGCCGTGCGGGAAGAAGCTGAAGAAGAGGCATCAGATGAGCCCGCTGATGATCTAGGTCGGGCCATTGCCGATGCAAAGAGAAACTGCGCAAGTGAAAAGGACAAGAAGAAGTTGCAGCGCATGTTAGAGGATCACAGGAAATTGTTATACCCGAGAAAAAGCTGGGCACCACACTATAATTGCTGCAATGGAAGGCAGAGAATGATCTATCTGACAAGGGATTTGGAAAGTTGCTGGTAATGATAAAGAATATGGTTCCAAAGGACAACGAATTGCCCGAGAGTACGTATGAAGCGAAGAAGGCTGTCTGCCCTCTAGGTTTAGAGGTGCAGAAGATACATGCATGCCCTAATGACTGCATCCTCTACCGCGATGAGTACGAGGATTTGAACGCGTGCCCGGTATGTGGTGCATTGCGCTATAAGATCAGCTGCGATGACCCTGGTGATGTCGAGGGCGAGCGCCTCAGGAAGAAGATTCCTGCAAAGGTGATGTGGTATGCTCCTACAATACCACGGTTGAAATGTTGTTCCAAAACAAAGAGCATGCGAAGGCGATTCGATGGCACGGAGAAGACCGTAAGAAAGACGGAAAGTTGAGAGTACCCGCTGATGGGTCACAGTGGAGAAATATTGAGAGAAAGTACAGGGAGGAGTTTGCAGGTGACCCAAGGAACATATGGTTTGGTCTAAGAGCAGATGGCATTAATCCTTTTGGGGAGCAGAGCAGCAACCATAGCACGTGGCTTGTGACTCTATGTTTGTATAACCTTCCTCCTTGGTTGTGCATGAAGCGGAAGTTCATTATGATGCCAGTGCTCATCCAAGGCCCTAAGCAACCCGGCACGACATCGATGTGTACCTAAGGCCATTAGTTGAAGAACTATTATAGTTGTGGAATGGAAAAGGTGTACGTGCGTGGGATGAGCACAAATAGGAAGAATTTGACCTAAAGGCATTGCTGTTCGTGACCATCAGTGATTGGTCTGCTCTCAGTAACCTTTTAGGATAGACAAACAAGGGATACTGCGGATGCACGCACTATTTGGATGATACCGATAGTATATATTTGGATAGTTGTAGGAAGAATGTGTACCTGGGACATCGTCGATTTCTGCCAAGCAGGCATCCCGTAAGAAAGAAAGGCAAGCATTTCAAAGGTGAGGCGGATCACCGGACGAAGCCTCGCCACCATACTGGTGCTGATGTACATGATATGGTCAAGGATTTGAAGGTAATCTTTGGAAAGGGTCCTGACGGACAACCTGTTCCGAAGGACGCTGACGGACGTGCACCCATGTGGAAGAAGAAATCTATGTTTTGGGACCTGCCATATTGGAAAGACCTAGTGGTCCGCTCCGCAATCGACGTGATGCACGTGACGAAGAATCTTTGCGTGACCCTGCTTGGCTTCTTGGGCGTGTATGGGAAGACAAAATATACACCAGAGGCACGGGAGGACCAACAACGTATGCACTGAAAAGATGGCATATATCAGGGTCAGGCCAGCTATGCTCTTACCAAAGAAGAGAAGGAAATCTTCTTTGAATGCCTGCTCAGTATGAAGGTACCGTCTCGCTTCTCGTCGAATATAAAGGGAATAATAAATATGGCAAAGAAAAAGTTCTAGAACCTAAAGTCTCATGACTTCCACGTGATTATGACGCAACTGTTGTCGGTTGCATTGAGGGGGCTTCTACCAGAAAACGTTCGATTAGCCATTGTGAAGCTATGTGCATTCCTCAATGCAATCTCTTAGAAGGTAATCGATCCAGAAATCATACCAAGTTACAAACTGATTTGGCGCAATGTCTTGTCAGTTTCGAGTTGGTGTTCCCACCATCCTTCTTCACCATCATGTCGCACGTCCTAGCTCAGCTTTACAAAGAGATTAACGTTTTGGGTCCTGTATTTCTACACAATATGTTCCCCTTTGAGAGGTTCATGGGAGTCTTGAAGAAATATGTTCATAACCGTGCTAGGCCAGAAGGAAGCATCTCGGAGGGCCATGAAAATGAGGAGGTCATTGAGTTTTGTATTGACTTTATTCCTAACCTTAAGCCGATTGGTGTTCCTGAATCGCGGTTAAAGGGCAGACTGGATGGAAAAGGCACGCAAGGAGGGGATCAAATAATATGTATGGATGGGCATTCTCTCACTGAAGCACACAACACAGTTCTACAGAATTCCGCCTTGGTGTCTCCGTATATGGAGGAACACAAGAATTTTCTACTCCAAACACCTGGAGCAGTCTGATGACTGGATTACACGTGAACAAACGAGGACTTTCGCCGGTTGGTTGCCGACACGTGCCATGCATGATGGCGATATTGAAGATGACATGTACTCGCTGTTCGAGTTACCATCTTCGAATATAATGACTTTCAAAGGGTACGAGATAAATGGGAATACATTTTACACGATCGCCCAAGATAAGAAGAGCACGAACCAAAACAGTGGCGTCTGCTTTGATGCAACAACCAACACGGGAAAGGAAACATATTATGGTTACATAGAGGACAGATGGGAACTTCACTATGGAGGTGGTTTGAAGGTCCCTTTGTTTCGGTGCAAATGGGTCAATATGACACGAGGCCGGGTAACGGAAGACCCGCAGTACGGAATGACAACAGTGGATCTCAACAATCTTGCGTATGCAGACGAAGCATTCATCCTAGCCAATGATGTGGCGCAGGTTTTCTATGTGAAAGACATGTCTACCAGGCCAAGAAAAAGAAAAGATAAGGAAGCGAATTTATCATACGTGAGCCAAAGCGCCACATAGTTCTTTCAGGGAAAAGAAACATCGTGGGAGTGGATGACAAGACAGACATGTCAGAAGATTATGAAAAGTTTGATGAAATTGCTCCATTCAAAGTGAATATTGATCCGAGCATCCAGTTAAATGATGAAGATTGTCCATGGTTACGGCGCAAAGGGACACACGCGAAGAAAAAGTTTCACACCCAAAGATCCCACACTGGCATGTGATAGGCTTCACCATCATCACTTTCTTCTGTAGTGACTTTCCAGACTTATATATCTAGAAAGTGCCGCTTCGAACAAACCGGAGGGAATCTTTGTAATAGTTAGGGTACTTATGTGTTTTGGTATTTGAAAGCGATCAAATTTTATGTGCAAAAACTGGATGCACTTCGTCTACAAATTAGTTCGTCAAATAATTCAAATTTAAACTATTCAAATTTGAAAACTACTGGCACTAACAGAAAGTTTGTATTTTTTTGTAACTATAGAAAAAAAATTCAGAAATAAATAAATGAAAATAAATAAAGTAGAACAGAAAATAAACTAAAATTTTGTTGAGACAAAAACTAATTTTTTTAAAACTATTCAAATTTCAAAACTACTCGCACTAACAGAAAGTTTGTAATTTTTTGTACCTAGAGAAAAAATATTCAGAAATAAACAAATGAAAATAAATAAAGTAGAAAAGAAAGAAAACTAATTTTTTGTTGAGACAAACACTAAATTAAAAAATAAACTATTCAAATTTGAAAACTACTCGCACTAACAGAAAGTTTGCAATTTTGTACCTAAAGAAAAAATATTCAAAAATAAATAAATGAAAATAAGTAAAGTAGAAAAGAAAAAAAACTAATTTTTTGTTGAGACAAAAACTCAATAAAAAAAGCTCACCTACTGGGCCATAGGGGCCTGCATACGACTAGAAACCCAACCTGTAGTTGGGTCAGGATGCAGGCCCGCTAGCCCAGTAGGCCCAACAGGGCAGAGTAGCACAGGTAGGCCTAGAAGGCGTGCTTTAGAGAGGAGCTCAATGCAGTGCCCGCGCCGGGGCTTATAAACTGGCCTCGGCGCTCCTCAACTAGCGAGGTGGGACTAAACTTGCGCACCGCCTGGAGCCAGCGCACCCCCTTTAGTACCGGGTCGTGGCTCCAACCAGTACTAAAGGGGAGGGGCCTTTAGTACCGGTTGTAGCCACCACCTGATACTAAAGGGGGTGCGCTTCCCGCCGCTTTGCCTGGCCAAAACAAACCTTTAGTACCGGTTGGTGGCTCCAACCGGTACTAAAGGTAGGTTCTATATAAGAGAGCACTTCAAAAAAATTCGTCAGTTCGTTCCCTCTGCTTCTTCTCCTCATCTGCCCCATCGCCGCCGCCCCTCGTCGCCGCCCCCGTCATCGCCCCTGTTGCCGTCCCCGTCGCTGTCCGTCACCGTCGCCGCCGCCCCTGTCCCCATCCCCTCTGCCTCGCCGTCCGTCGTGCACCTCGTCGTTGTCGTGGCCTCGCCGTCCGCGCTGTGAGCCCCTCCCCCCGACCCCTCTCCTCCCTCCAATCGAAGCCGCCGCGCCGCCAGGGCGCGCTCGTGTGCGTGGACACACACATGCGCGCACACACACACGCACACACACATTTAGTTTTTAGTTTTTAGTTTTTTCTATTTTTAGTTTTTTTAGTTTTTTCTGTTTTTATACACATGTTTTAGATGAATTAATTAATTAGATTAGATTAATGTCAAATAGTATATAGAAATATTAGAAATGTTAGAAATTTTAGAAATGTTAGTTATAGCTAGATGAATTAGATTAATTTCAAATTGTTATAGAAATGTTAGTTTTTAGTTTCTTATAATTTTAGTTACACAAATTTAGAATTTGCATATAAAAAATCACAATCCAATCATTTAAAAAATGTTACTTTTGCGGCATATAGTATTTGTTCTCGACGATGCCCGGCCCGCATCCTCGCCGTCGACCCGTTCGCGACGACGTCCTGCTTCAGAGGACCCATGTCCGGGACTGGGCTCCGCTGGGCTGGCATTGGGAGGTGCTATTTTCAGGGGCTCTCCGCTTGGTGAGTAACTCGGGTCCCATCGTCGACCCTGAGCTCCTTTGGTGGCGTTCCCGTGGGCCACTTTCGGTGCGGAGGGAGCCGGCCCTGCCGGAGGTGGTGCATCACCGTGTTAGGGAGGAGGATGAGCACGTCCGTCGGTACATGGCTGCTATGGACGTCAGGTTCTCCAATACCTGGAAGGGTCTTTGGGGAGATGAGCGGAGCTATGATCCTGTGATGGTTCCTTCTCTTTGGGTGTCCACCGCCCGCGCCTCGGGAACCGCGAGTGGTCTGGATTATTCTATAGTATTCGATCTTTATTAGCTAGCTAGCTAGTGATGTCGTATTAGATATATAATATTCGAGACGATGTATTCGAGATTATATATTATTCGAGATGATGCATATTATGTACTATGATTCAGGATTTCCTCTTATTGATTGCATGCATGCATATTGTAATTTGAATACTAAATTGTTTTATATTTCTTCTAGATTTGTTAAATAAAAGCTATGGCGGACAATACCGGCAGAGAGGGAGAAGAGGCCATGTTCGATATCATATGCTCCCCTCGCGCGCCAGATAATCGAAATGAAGAAGATGACGGCTCCCAATATCTGAACAATACCGGGGAGGGTGATGATATGATATTCAATCGCGACGACCGAATTGATGAAGTCATGGATTATGATGGCGAAGAAATTAATGATTATGATGGCGACGAAATTAATGATTATGATGACGACAAAATTAATGATTATGATGGCGAAGAAAATGTTGATCTTGATAAAACAGAGACCGACGAGGTATATTTATATAAGCAAGCATCTGGTGATCATCACATGTTTTAAATGATTTGAAGATATATTAACAGATCGACCTTTCTTCTTTTCAGCCCTCCGGATCGAGCAAATCTTCTACAGGCAGAGTGCGAGGCAAGGGAAAAAAGTTGAAGGAGGGCGTAAAGTACAACATCGAGGCCACCAATACTAATGGCGAACCAATAGAGCCTAAGAACATTGCGAACAAGTTCGTTCTCAGTGCGGAGTACTTGTGAAGGACAAACTCCCGATCTCCCTTCAAGAATGGAAAAGGCCATCAAAGCCCCGTCCAGATCTTACTTTTGTCGATGACAGAGCAAAAAATGCGCTTTGGGAAGAACTCATGGAACATTTCACCCTACCAGCTCATTTCACAGATGCAGATGTGGAGAAAGTCAAGGACGCTGCTCTTAGGAAGATGGCAATTGCATTCAACAACCACAAGAAAACTATATGGAAGGACTACATCAAAGCAGGAAAGAAGACTCCAGAATTCAAGAGAACACTCAAGAACCAAAGAGAACACTAGGACGATTTCGTGAAATTCAAGGAATCAGGATTATCTAAGGAACGGTCCAGAAAAAACAAGGCCAATGCCGCCAAAAAGGAGCAATTCCATAGGCTAGGGCCAGGTGGCTACGCGGTGGCAATGCCTAAGTCGGATAAGTCTGAGCAAGAGATGGTGGATGCAGGGGTCACTCTAGTTACTAGGAGCTGGCCCCCCAGGTGCAGAAATTGGTTCTATGCACATGGGGGGCATTGGACCCGAAGACAGGCTTGGTTTTGAAGAAGGCAAGTCTTGATGGAGCCGATGAAAAGTTAGTTGAAGCAATAGAAGAAGCTCGAACGGAGGTGTTCACGCCCAACAAAGAGAGCGACGAGCTTACGCGCGCCCTAGGAAATCCTGAACACCCGGGAAGAACACGAGGCAAGGGCGTTGTTCCGTGGTATGAGGGATTTTCTGAGTGGAACACCGACTACAGAAGCCGTGTGAGAAGGAAGATGGAGGAAGGGAAGAAGAAGAAGCTGGAGGACGAGCAGAGGAAGCAAGAAGCAGAATGGCTTCAAGGCCTAGAATCAGCACACGCGGACTTGGCACTCAAATTCCAGAGGCAGCAGGAGAAGATCGACTCGCTTAGCCAGGAAAGGGGGTCTCAGCAGCGGCCGCAGCTAGCGCATGATCCAGCATTGGATAGCACCGTCCCATCCATGCCGAGAAGCAGCGTGGGTTCCGCCCCGGGCTACGCACTGCTGGATAGATACCTTGTGGATGACATCAAGAGAACACTAACTATGAGCTACACTTCAAAGTAAAGAACATATCCCTGAAGGCAGCGGACGCCGTTGCTTATACAAATCCCCCCAGAGCAACCTACCATTGCCAAACAATTCCAGCCGGCTATGCTTGTGTCATGGTTGAGGAGGTGGTGGACCGTTATTCAGGGCTACAGCTTGACATTTCTGGAGGTGACGAGGAGCACACACTGGGAGAGGCCATACATCGTATCATCCTATGGAGAAAGGATTGCATCATCTTTCCAAGACCACCGACACCGCGTCAGCTAGAGCTTGAAATTCCAGGAGGTGATGAGGAGCAGACGACTCACACTCCTCCAACGCGTGAGGCCACTCCTCCTGCTTCAACTCAGCCAACGCGGGAGGCCACTCCTCCTGCTTCAACTCAGCCATTGCGTGAGGCCACTCCTCCTACTTCAATTCAGCCAACACGTGAGGCCACTCCTCCTCCTTCAACTCATCCAACGTGTGAGGCCACTCCTCCTCCAAGTCCACCAACGCGTGCCACTCCTCCTCCAAGTCCGACACCGCGTCAGCCGTCTCCGCTGCCTCAGCAATCGCGAAAGAGAGCCACCACGGCTATGGTGCATAGTGCTACAAGTCGAGGTAGTACAGGAGGTACAGGCGGAGGCAAGCAATTTCAATACGGTCCAAAAAGCCTCGCGCCTCTTCCGTAGAGGCCTTACGACATGACCAAGGAGAAAAATGATGCCATAGTGAAGGCCCAAGTGGAGGCCCATTTCGCACCAAAACCGGCACCGCCGCCAAGGGAGAAAGTGCTCGAGGAGAAGATTGACCACTTTATTGGTATGGCGCGACCACTAGCTCCCAAGCCTGTTGACTCAGACTATGAGCGCCAAATCAGGAAGGCACATCGAGCACGACAACAGGCCGGGTCGAGCTCGAGCTCGAGCCAAGCAGCTGGCCAAAAATGCGGGAAAACCGTTCCCCAGCTAGGAGAACAGGCGGCGCAATCGATCCCCCCACTTGTTGTACCAACACACGAGAGTACCAGCGCCGGTCAGCTGGTAATAACCGAGGAGCATAGACGGAACGCTGACATGCTCGGCATCACTGTTGAACAACTCCTCGAGATTGAGCCCATGCCTAAGCTTAAAGAGGAGGAGATAAAATGGAAATATGCCCGCGGCAAACCTTTGGTAAGGCCTAAGGAGGTCAAGAACCTCCCAACGAGAATATATCAATTGCATGATTGGTACATGAAAATTACCAAGAGTAGCAATCGAGAGGGCCTCATGGTGAAAGTCAAGGAAGAGTATTGCTTCCATAAGCTAGCTCTATCCATTGAGTATTCAGAACTATTTCAGTTATTCCATCAAGACGCACTCGACAAATCCATCATCAGTTTGTATTGTCTATAAGTGATTTCTTTCCGTAATTCAAGTCTCAAGCTAGCTGTACTTCTCATTGATCGATCATTACCTGTAATTATCCTCACTATATTCTTTTCTGTGGTATATTATGCAGGATGAAGATGTATGAAATGAAAAAAGCTGGACGCTATGGCATTGGGTTCATTGACCCAAATACCATTAATGAAGAAACATGGGGATATGCATGGTATCAAACAGAGGTAGAGAGAAACATGCTAGAGTTCTTGAAGCGCCTCAATACCAATGAACATATACTACTTCCTTACAACTACACGTGAGTCACACTGTCTTGTACTTCAAATTCTGTTTTTAGTTACTAGCTAGCTAGATATTAATAATTAAGTGTATAGGGTTTAGGATAGTTGATGAGTGTTATGCACATGCCTGCTTAATTAAGACATGCAAACGTGTGTGCATGCAGTTTCCATTGGATCTTGTTAATCATTAAAGTTGACGAAGGAACAATTGAAGTACTGGACACACTACTTAAAGAGAAGAGAGAGTACACAACCGTGAAGGGGATAGTCAACAGGTGATTTCAATCATTATTAACTATATGTCGGCCTCTTTAATTAGTTCCTCATTTCCTGATATCAACTATTTAATAACTTGTTTATTCATTTTCTTTGCCGGCGGGCAGTGTCGTGGTTCTAAGTCTGACAGTAGAAAGGGGGGTAGGTATGGAGAGGCAAGATCCTAGCTATGGAGTAGTTGTATACGTGAGAGATTTACGAGTTCAGGCCCTTCTCGGAGGAAGTAACAGCCCTACGTATCGGAGCCCGGAGGCGGTCGACTGGATTATATGTGTATGAATTACAGGGGTGCGAACCCTTTACACTGAGGAGGGGGGTGGCTTATATAGAGTTCGCCAGACCCCTCCGGCCCTCAGTTATGCAGGGTTTAAAGTACATTAAGACAGGGGGTTACTGGTAACGCCCACATAAAGTGCTATGAAGACTATTAAAGCTACTTAATGACAGACCGTTGCGTGCAGAGTGACTTTAGGTATCCTGGCCGTCGAGTGGTTAGCTTCATGGTCGAGTGGTTATCTTCATCGTCGAGTGTCCTAGAGTCCGTCGAGTGGATCACCTCTAGGTCGACTGATAGGTAGTTTCTTCTAGAGATGTCCTTGGGTAGGGTAGCTTAGACAGGTCCATGACCCTACCCTAGGTACATAACATCATCATTAGCCCCCGAATGGATCGAGGTTTGAGTGGGGAAGGAGTTGAGAATTCTTCCGACCCATATTTCGTGCTATGAGTATGGCCTATCTTGGATCAATGAACTTTTAGGTGACAACATCAACTTCTTTTTCAGTCGCCTTGATCCATTCTTTATATCTGTCGAGTGAAGTTTTCGCCTGGAGAGCTCCGAGCGATGGAGTGGAGGGGATCTTCTGCCTGACGAGCTGTTCCGCAAGCCGCGGATTTTGCGGGATTTGAATTTTGGGAAGTGCGCGGGACGGGGCGTAGCCGCGGCAATTGGACGGGATAAGGCAGGGACGCCTCAATCTCCGCGCCTCCTTTTTCGCCACGTATCGCGCGTGCGACTATTATGGGATTTGACAGGATCGTCCGGGCCTACGTGTCAGCCACTCGGGAGCAGCCTTATATAAAGCGACGGACGGGGTTTTTCAATAGTGCGCCCCCATTCCTCCTTCTTCTCCAGATTTCTCCGCTGCGTTTGCCTCTGCCTCCGCGTAGCTGCCCCGTGCGTGTTTCACCGGCGACGATGGTGAAGGAGAGGACGGCGGCCCTGGAGGGGCGAAGAAAGCGACGGCGAAGGCGAAGGGGAGGGGAACCAGTCGGAGTGGCTCTTCATCGAGGACCGGCCTGCCGCCGGGCTGGATCCAGGGCGACTGGATCCGTTCAACAATTAGCCAGGTGGATCTCGATGACCTAGTTGACGGTGGGCTGATCCCCCATGGGTTGGCGCGGCTCCCGGGGAGGGAGTCAGAGCCTCAGCCTCAGGAGGGTGAGTGCGTTCTTCTGGCCACCCACGTCGACCGTGGGTTTTCTTTGCCGCCCCATCCTTTCTTCCGGGGTTTTTTGAATTTCTTTGGGGCACAACTCCATCATTTCACGCCCAACACCATAGTGTACCTCGCCGCCTATGTGTCTTTGTGTGAGTGCTTCTTGGGCTGCCGACCTCACTGGGGTCTCTTTAAGCACATCTTCACCTGCCGCTCCCAGGCGGTGAAGAAGGCAAATCCGAGTGACGAACGGACACATGTGATTCATATGTGCGGGGGCCTTGGGGTCCAGTTGAGAGGGAAAAGTTCTTTTCCGATCATGGTTTTGCCCGACTCCGTCCGTGGGTGGCAGTCGACTTGGTTTTACTGCAAAGACCAGCCGACGCCAGGGCAGTCAACCGGGCTCCCTCCCTTTTCCATGGAACAAGTGCAGAAGCCCACCTCTTTGAGGGTGGTCCCGGAGGAGAAGGCGCAGGTGAAGGTGCTGGTCGAGCGTGTCGTGCAGCTCATCTGCGATGGGGTGACTGGTATGGACCTCTTGGAGGTCTTCCTGCGGCGGCGCATCCAGCCGCTCCAATTTCGAGACCATCCTATGTGGATGTACTCTAGGACTGAGGACACCACTCGGATCCACCCGGAGGAGATCGATGATGCCACGTTGGAGCGGTGGATGGGAAGCATTACGGGGAACAAGGACAACCCCCGAGGAGCCAGGAGGGTCGTTCCACTTGACCAATCATACGAAGTTGACAAGGTCCAATTTGACATTTCCAGCCGCAATTCTGTTTTTTCCATTCTGTCTGTTTGAGATCAATCGACTGACTTTTGTCTTGTTTGTTGTCTTCCAGGACACGACTGAAATGTACTCGATGCCTAACGGGGCGCAGGAACAAGCTGAGGAAGGAGAGGCGAGTGGAGGTGAAAGTGAGGAAGAGGAGTGGCAATCTGACGGCGAGGGGGAAGAGGTTGAAGACGGCTCCAGTGAGGAGGAGGAGGAAATGGAGGTCGATCCTCCTCGCACGGAAAGGCGATCCAAGCTCGCCCACAACCCCGCGAGGGAGCACGGCAAAGCGGCTGTGCCCGTTGTGCCATCGACAAAGCGCTCTCGGGCGGCCTCACCGGCGCCGACTGAAAAAGTGCCGAAGCATCCGCGGGCGGAGTCATCCAAGCCGCCGAAGGCCATGCCCAAAATGTAAATGGTCATTCCCACCATCTCTGGGTAATCAGCAGGATTTGTGCTTCCTTGTTTAGCTCGAGCGAACTTCCGGCCGACTCGTCGATTAACCGACTGGTTTCTGAAATCTGCAGCGATGCTACCTCCGAGACCTCCGCTAAGGATGGTGACCAAGAAATGGAAGACGCTGTCACCTCCAACCCCGGTACGTTCTCTTTGTAGTTTTTGTTTTTGGTCGATTGTATCTTCGTTTCCAATTCTGGGTTTATCTTGCAGCTCCTCATCACGTCATTGATCTCCCTGATGACGATGACGAGGTGCCCCTAAGGGTGAGGAAGAATAGACAGGTTGTGGCTGGCAAGACCACTCGGACTGCGTCAGCACCTGAGGTACTGGTTCAAGAAGGTGGCCACATCACTCGGCATTTTGTGACCTTCGTTGTGCCGCTGACGAGTGCCCGACCTTCGTCGTTGACTGCTGAACCGCCATCTCTTTTCTCCCCGCACCACGTCCCAGAGGACCAGGCGGGCACAGCTAAAGAGGCTATACGCCAGGCGGGGATTATGATGGAGCAGGTGAAGGCGATCCGGGAAGCCAGTCAAGCAGCTTACGATGCAAGCTCCGCCCTTCAGAGCAATGTCCAGGTTAGTTGGTAACTGCCTGTTCTGTTAGGATATGTTATCTGAAGATTTCCTTTCCAACCATCTTTGTGTCTGTACACCCACTGGGTGTGTCGATTGGGTTTGTGGACTGGTGGGGGCACGCTGAGTGCACCCACTGGGTGTAGTCCCCGAGACTATGGTGGACTGCTGGCAGTCGCCTTTAATCTTTGTAGTTGGCATCTCTTCATTCGGTCTGGTCGAACCATGTCGAGTGTAAGATTAGGACCTGTGGGGGCACGCTGAGTGCACCCACTGGGTGTAGTCCCCGAGACTATGGTGGACTACTGGCAGTCGACTGTAGTCTCAAGAACTCCCTCTTTCCTTTCATTTTTTATGGGTCGACTGATCGGATCGAGTCGGTAGAACTAGTGGGGGAACGCTGAGTGTACCCACTGGGTGTAGTCCCCGAGACTACTGTTGAATCTTTTGATTCTACTGTAGTCTTAGAAACGTTTATTGTTTTTCTCTTAGTTACTCGGAAGTAACCTCTCTTTAATGTTTGTCGACTGACTCTTTGTAGAAATCCTGCGAGCTCGTGGCCCGTTACACTGATTTGGAAAAGAAACATATCCAGCTCGACCTTGACTTGAAACTTGTTCAGGAGAACTTTCAGAAGGCGAAGGACGAGGCAAAAGGTACGATTGGTGAGAACTTGACGACTGTTTCCTTCCTTCCGCACATTATTGATTCTGACTTCCTTGTCATTTTGCAGAAAAAATGAAGGAGGCTCTGAAGAAAAAGGACCAGGAACTTGCTGAGGTGCAGAAGGCTGCATTGGATAAAACAAAGCTTGCGGAAGAGAAGCTGGCTTCAGTCGACAAACTCGAAGAAGAGAATGTCAACCTGAAATCTGCTCTCGACGCGGCCAACAAGGAAGTCAGCCGTCTGAAGAAAGACAAGATCACTCTGAGTGACAAGCCGAGTGAACTGGTGGGGAAGAAGAATGATCTGGAAGCTTATCTGGGAGGGCTCGCCAAGAAGCTGTTTCTCATGCTTGAAGGTAACCTTTTTTCACTCAACTGACTTGTCACCGTTGATTTGTCGCGGATCAGTTGGTTTATGTTTGACTTGTGCTTTCAGAATTCTGCCAAAACTTTGAGGAAGAGACCGGCCGAGTGGAGACAGGCTTGGACCCCATCAACTCTCCAGTGAAGGATGAGGCTGCCATGAATGTGCTTCGACTAGAGTCCCGTGTCGCTGGCATGGTGGACTATCTGGCCAGGTTGAAGGCAGCAACATCGCGAATCGACACGACACTCTGGCCAGGGGATACGCTTCAGAACGACCTCGAGTCTTTGATGACTCGACTGAATGAAGTCCCAGGCCGAGTGCAAGAGTGGAAGAAGTCTTCTTCCAGGTGCGGTGCTGACGTAGCTCTGTCTTTAGTCCGTGTTCACTGCAAAGACACACGAGAGGAAAAGCTGGCGTCCCTCAAGGTGGCCAATACTAAAAAGCATGACTTCCGATCCTTTATGGAGACATTCATTGCTGCTGCCACTCGGATTGCTGATGGAATCGACCTGGATGAGTTCGCCGCGCCTTCCAGTCCTCCACCGGAGGAGTAAAAAACTTCTATGCCTTAAATTTGCCTCGGAATGCCGAGTGGTTTTGTAACCGATAAACTTTAACAGGCTTGACGCCTGAGCACTTCTGGACCCGTAGGGTGCTATCTGAACTTGGTTTTACCGTTGAATAAGTTTGCATCTGCTTTCGAGTGAACACTGCTTTTCACTCAGGATATATCTTAGTGCCGGTGACGTACTCTTGCAGGTTGGAGTACAAGTTGCAGTCGACCTGCATCCTTGCGGGTCAGGACATAGCGCACATTGTATTTGTGGCGGAACTCAGAAGGAGAAGGTATCATTCGACCTGTACCTCGTCATCCTTGTGAGTCAAAATATATTTCAAACTTAGGCGAGCGTTGGGCTGTAGCTAAGCCTCCGAGTGGGAGGTTTGCTCTCCACTTGGTAGGATTTTCAAAAACTTAGGCGAGCACTGGGCTGCAGCTAAGCCCCCGAGTGGGAGGTTTGCTCTCCACTCGGTAGGATTTTCAAAAACTTAGGCGAGCACTGGGCTGCAGCTAAGCCCCCGAGTGGGAGGTTCGCTCTCCACTCGGTAGGATTTTCAAATACTTAGGCGAGCACGGGGCTGCAGCTAAGCCCCCGAGTGGGAGGTTCGCTCTCCACTCGATAGGATTTTCAAAAACTTAGGCGAGCACTGGGCTGCAGCTAAGCCTCCGAGTGGGAGGTTTGCACTCCACTCGGTAGGATTTTCAAAAACTTAGGCGAGCACTGGGCTGCAGCTAAGCCCCCGAGTGGGAGGTTCGCTCTCCACTCGGTAGGATTTTCAAAAACTTAGGCGAGCACTGGGCTGCAGCTAAGCCTCAGAGTGGGAGGTTCGCTCTCCACTCAGTAGGATTTTCAAAAACTTAGGCGAGCACTGGGCTGCAGCTAAGCCCCCGAGTGGGAGGCTGGCTCACCACTCGGTAGGATTTTTAAACTTAGGCGAGTACTTGGACTGCAGCTAAGCCTCCGAGTGGGAGGCTGGCTCACCACTCGGTAGGAATTTTGAACTTAGGCGAGTACTTGGACTGTAGCTAAGCCTCCAAGTGGGAGGCTGGCTCACCACTCGATAGGATTTGAAAGTACTTAGGCAAAACAGATTCGCAGCTAAGCCCCCGAGTGGGAGACTGGCTCACCACTCGGTAGGATTTGAAAGTACTTAGGCGAAACAGATTCGTAGCTAAGCCCCCGAGTGGGAGACTGGCTCGTCACTCGGCAAGGATTTTTTTACAAACTTAGGCGAAACGGATTCGCAACTAAGCCACCCACTGGGGGACTTCTCATGTAAACAAAAGTAACAACAATCACTGGGAAAATTATAACACTCTTGTCTTTGATAAATAAAGTACAGAAGTACTTTTATTACATCTCATCCGAGTCTACACTTAAGTATAAAAGGGGCGGAGCAGCTCCGCGTTCCAGGCCCGGGGTTCGTCAATCTGGTGACCAACATTGTAAAGGCGGTATGCTCCATTGTGGAGAACTTTGGTAATGATGAAGGGACCTTCCCAAGTAGGAGCAAGCTTGTGTGGCTTCTGCTGATCCACTCGGAGAACCAAATCTCCTTCTTGGAAGGCTCGACTCTTGACGTTTCTGGCATGGAAACGACATAAGTCCTGTTGATAAATAGTTGATCGGATCATTGCCATCTCTCTTTCTTCTTCTAGGAGGTCGACTGCGTCTTGTCGGGCTTGCTCTGCTTCATCTTCAGTGTAGAGTTCGACTCGGGTGCGTTGTGAAGCAGGTCACTTGGCAAGACAGCTTCGGCTCTATAGACCAAGAAGAACGGAGTTCTCCTAGTCGATCGATTAGGTGTGGTCCTTAATCCCCAAAGTACTGACGGAAGTTCGTCGACCCATGCACCGGCCATGTGCTTGAGATCGCGCATCAGTCGGGGTTTCAACCCTTTGAGAATTAAACCATTTGCTCGTTCTGCCTGTCCATTCGACTGGGGGTGAGCGACTGAAGCATAGTTGACTCGTGTGCCCTGAGATGTGCAAAAGGCTCTGAATTCTTCGAAATCGAAGTTTGACCCATTATCAGTGATGATGCTATGTGGAACTCCATATCTGAATATCAACTCCCTGATGAAGCTGACAGCAGTGCCGGCGTCAAGATTCTTGATGGGTTTAGCTTCAATCCACTTAGTGAACTTGTCAACTGCCACTAGCACATGGGTGAAGCCGCTTCTTCCTGTTCTCAGTGGTCCGACCATATCCAATCCCCATACAGCGAAAGGCCAGACGAGTGGAATGGTCTTCAAGGTTGAGGCGGGCTTGTGTGACATATTGGAGTAAAACTGACATCCTTCACACTTGTCGACTATCTCCTTTGCCATTTCATTTGCTCTTGGCCAGTAAAATCCCGCTCGGTATGCTTTAGCCACAATAGTCCGAGAGGATGCATGATGGCCACAGGTCCCCGAGTGGATGTCGTTGAGAATTATTTGACCCTCTTCCGGCGTTATGCATTTCTGACTGTCTCTAGTCGCGCTTTCTCTGTACAACTGTCCCTTTATGACAGTAAAGGCCTTGGATTGACAGACGATCTGTCGAGCCTCTTCTTCATTCTCTGGGAGCTCTTTCCTTAGGATATATGCAATGTAAGGCACTGTCTAGTCGGGAGTGATAACCAAAACTTCCATGATCAGGTCGACCACGGCTGGGACCTCGACTTCAGTTGGATCCATGGTACTTTTCGGCTGGGGGCTTCTTCGGTGAAAGGGTCCTCTTTAACTGACGGCGCGAGGATATGTTCCAAAAACACACCACTGGGAATGGCTTCTCTCTTGGAACCTATCTTTGCCAAATCATTGGCTGCTTGATTCTTCAGTCGGGGTATATGATGAAGCTCTAACCCCTCGAATTTCTTTTCCAGCTTTCTTACTGCATTGCAGTAACCAGTCATGGCTGGGCTTCTGACGTCCCACTCCTTCATCACCTGATTGACCACCAAATCTAAGTCGTCATAAACCATAAGGCGACGGACGCCGAGTGAGATGGCCATGCGCAACCCATACAAAAGTGCTTCATATTCTGCTTCATTGTTGGAGGAATCAAAGTGGATCTGGAGCACATATCTGAGCTTATCTCCTCGGGGGGAAACCAAAACTACCCCAGCACCGGAAACATTCAACATCTTAGAACCGTCAAAGAACATGGTCCAATGCTCCGAGTGAACTTGAGTCGGTAGTTGCTGTTCAACCCACTCGGCGATGAAATCTGCTACTGCATGCGACTTAATGGCTTTCTTTGCCTCAAACTTGATATCAAGGGGAAGGAGTTCAATCACCCATTTTGCCACTCGACTAGTTGCATCTCTGTTGTGCAGAATCTCTGACAATGGGGCGTCGCTGACGACTGTAATGGAATGATCAGAGAAATAATGAGCAACCTTCTTCGTGGTCATGTAAATCCCATATACAAGCTTCTGATAATGAGGGTATCTTTGCTTCGATGGGGTCAACACTTCGGAAAGATAATATACTGGGCATTGAACTTTGAAGGATTTCCCTTCTTCTTCCCGCTCGACCGTAAGTACTGTGTTGACAACTTGTCCTATGGCTGCAATGTAAAGCAACAAAGGCTCTTTGCTGATTGGAGCAGCAAGCACCGGCTGGGTGGAGAGCAGAGCTTTTAGCTCTGCAAACGCTGCATCAGCTTCTGGAGTCCATTCGAACTTGTCTGACTTCTTCATCAGTCGGTAAAGAGGCAATGCCTTTTCACCGAGGCGAGAGATGAATCGACTTAACGCGGCCAAGCAACCAGTAAGCTTCTGGACATCATGCACACGCACAGGGCGTTTCATTCGGAGTATAGTGCCAACTTTTTCTGGGTTGGTGTCGATTCCTCGTTCGGAAACGAGAAAACCGAGTAACTTTCCACCAGGAACTCCGAATGTGCACTTTGATGGACTAAGCTTGATATCATACCTCCTGAGATTGGCAAATGTTTCAGCGAGGTCAGTCAACAGATCGGAACCCTTCCGTGATTTGACCACAATATCATCCATGTATGCTTCCACGTTCCGACTGATTTGAGTGAGTAAACACTTCTGAATCATCCTCATGAACGTGGCTCCAGCATTCTTGAGGCCGAATGGCATGGTGACATAGCAGAAGCACCCGAATCGAGTGATGAAAGCTGTTTTGATTTCGTCGAGTCCATACAAACGGATCTGATGGTAACCAGAATAAGCGTCTAAAAAAGACAGGCACTCACATCCCGCAGTTGAGTCGACTATTTGGTCGATGCGGGGGAGAGGAAAATGATCTTTCAGGCAGGCCCGATTGATATGTTTGAAATCAATGCACATGCTAAGTGACTTGTCCTTCTTGGGGACCATGACAACATTGGCGAGCCACTCGGAGTGGTAAATTTCTCGGATAAACTCTGCTGCTAGGAGCCGAGCCACCTCCTCGCCAATGGCCTTTCTCTTCTGGACGGCAGACCATCGAATATGTTCTTTGACATGTTTTACTTTTGAGTCGACTCATAGACGATGCTCAGCCAGCCCCCTGGGAACACCCGGCATGTCAGCAGGCTTCCATGCGAAGATGTCCCAGTTCTCACGGAGGAACTGGATGAGCGCTTCTTCCTATTTAGAGTCGAGTGTTGTGGAGATATGAGTCAGGGCAATGTTGGGGTCGGTCGGGTGGATGTGAACTAGCTTTGTCTCACCGGACGATTGAAACACCGACTCTGTAGCAGGCTTCTTAGCTCGCAACAAATCACTCGGGTCTGCATTTTTCTAGTGTTCCCGCCACTCTTTTGCTACCATCTGAGCATCGGCAATCTTTGAGCCCTTCTGAAAGCACTCTTCCGCCTTCTTGCGATTACCAGTAACAGTGATCACACCTTTGGGGCCGGGCATTTTCAATTTGAGGTACACATAACATGGTCGAGCCATAAAACGTGCATAAGCTGGCCTGCCCAAAATAGCGTGATAGGCACTCTGGAAATCCACAACCTCAAATGTCAGCTTTTCTTTGCGGAAATGCTTTGAATCGCCGAAAATCACATCAAGAGCAATTTGGCCAAGTGACTCAACCTTCTTCCTAGGAATGAATCCATGGAAACTCATGTTGCTGGAACTGAGTCTGGACATCGGAATGCCCATTCCCTTCAGCGTCTCCACATACAATATATTCAGGCCGCTGCCGCCATCCATCAGAACCTTAGTCAGTCGAGTGCCTTCGATGACTGGGTTGACCACCAAAGCTTGCCTCCCAGGGGTGGCTATGTGTGTCGGATGATCAGACTGGTCGAACGTGATGGCGGTCTGGGACCATTTCAGATAACTGGGTGTCGCCGGAGCAACCATATTTACCTCACGGTTGATAACTTTCAATCGACTTTTGCTCTCAACATCAACAAAAATTATCAGGGTGGAATTGACATGGGGGTATCCTCCATCACTGTCCTCTTTGTCCTCAATCTTGTCTGACTCTTTTTCCTTATCCTTGGGTTGTTTCCCCTGAAACTACTGGATTAAGAGCCAACACTGGCGAGTGGTATGTTTCGGGTAAATGAAGTTACCCTCCTCGTCTTTCTTCGTGTGGATGTGGCATGGTAAATCCATCACGTCGTTTCCTTCCTTGTCCTTCACCTTCTTGGGGTTCCAAGATCCTTTGGGCTTTCCTTTAAACTTGCCCTGAGTCACGGCCAAGGCTTCTCGAGGAGCAGCTGGCTCGGCTTTCTGCTTCTGCTTCCGACTGGAGTTCCCTCCTCCAGTTTCATGAGCAGTCGGCTTGTACTTGCCACTCCGGAGTCGGTCCTCTTCTTCACCATTGGCATATTTGGTGGCAATTTCCATCATTCGACTCAGAGTCATGTCTCCGGTCCGACCGAACTTCAAACTTAACTCCCTCTTCTTAACGCCTTCCTTGAAGGCACAGACTACTTGGTGATCAGATACATTCTCCACTTTGTGATGTAATGTGATCCACCTCTGGATGTAGTCCCTTAGGGTCTCATTCGACTTTTGCACGCAAACCTGCAGCTCTGTCAAACCTGCCGGTCGCTTGCAAGTTTCTTCAAATGTCCTGACAAACACTCGGGCAAGATCTTCCCAAGTGTAAATGCTGCTTGGTGCCAACTAATTCAACCATGCTCTGGCCGATCCTTCCAACATAAGAGGTAGATGTTTCATGGCCACCTCATCATTGCCGCCGCCAATCTGCACAGCCACTCGGTAGTCCTCAAGCCAAGTATCGGGCTTGGACTCACCAGTAAACTTACTAACTCTAGTCGCCAACCTGAAGTTGGGAGGGATCACCGCGGCTCTGATGGCTCTGCTAAAACACTCTGGTCCTGCAACATGAACTCTGTTGCTGGTGGGCGCATCTCTATCATGACCGTCTCGGTGAGTTCTGTTCCGGTCGACCAAACCCTGAACAATAATGGATCTCGCATCAAAGCCCGATTCTCTGGGGTCGACTGGAACCCTTCTTCCAACACTGTGCTGGCGCCTGTCATCTTGCTGTCGAGGGGCGTACGACCCACCCCTTGGGGGAGGAGTGGGCACTCGACGCCGATCGTCGCGGTCGAATCGGTCATCGTACTGATCACGTCGACCTCCACGTCCTTCATGCCGCGGGGGCGATCTTGGGCTATGGGCCGACTGGACTGAATTCGCAGCGACGGATCTGCTGTGAATCCTGTTCCGTGACTATGATACGGCTGAATTTTGATCTCCTGCCACCCGGAGCAAATCTCTGATCTGCATCAAGCCTCTGCCAGCCTCTGACCGGGAAGGCTGAATTGACTCTGCTATACGGGTTGCAGCTGCTAAATTTTGGATCGGAGTCCGATATACCTAAATAGGTGGTGGAAAGAGCTGGCGTCGACTGGAGTCCGGGGCCCGTTGCCACGCACATTCGTCGAGTGCTTGCTGGAGGTTCTCCAGTCGAGTGCGCTCAGCCAGGTTGGCCAAACGCACATCCTCCAAGGCGCGAGCCTCGGGGGTTTCTCCAATGATAGGAGTATGCAGCGCATCCATGTTCCGGCGGTGAAGATCTTCTCTTTGCAGCGAAGTGAGTGGCTCGGGTTGATACTCCTCGTGGACCTGCGCTGGGTCGCCTCCGCCGTCGCCTCCGTCAGCACGGGGGAAGCCGGGGGGACTGCGCGGTCCATTGACCATCAGAACCTCCGCCGCTGGATCACTGATGTCGCACTCGGATGCAGTCTCTACGGAGCCAGTCGCAGGTCGAACAGGCCGTAGAGAGATTCGTCGGGCTCGATAGCCGCAACTTGGGGGGTGGTCAACTGGCGAGCCACCGCGTGCCTCACCCACCGCTGAAGCCTCGACCGACCGAAGCGCTTGCGCCGGCGGGAAGCAAGGAGGGAGGATGACACGACGACCGACCGATACTGGGTCGACGGTTGCCTCAGGAGGATGCCGTGGACACACGCGCGAAAGTGTGTCGCTCCGCGGACCGGGAGCGCGTCGATGTCGAGTGGAGCCTCCTGAAGCCAAGCAGAGTCGTTGGCGATGAACGTGAGCACGCCAAGACGGATCTCGCGGCCCTCGACCAAAACTCCGCCTGAAACCATGATGAAAGAAACCGGAAAAATTGCAACTTCTCCAATAAGTCGCTAAGACACCTGCCCCAAGGTGGGCGCCAACTGTCGTGGTTCTAAGTCTGACAGTAGAAAGGGGGTAGGTATGGAGAGGCAAGATCCTAGCTATGGAGTAGTTGTATACGCGAGAGATTTACGAGTTCAGGCCCTTCTCGGAGGAAGTAACAGCCCTACGTCTCGGAGCCTGGAGGCGGTCGACTGGATTATATGTGTATGAATTACAGGGGTGTGAACCCTTTACACTAAGGAGGGGGGTGGCTTATATAGAGTTCGTCAGACTCCTCCGGCCCTCAATTATGCAGGGTTTAAAGTACATTAAGACAGGGGGTTACTGGTAACGCCCACATAAAGTGCTATGAAGACTATTAAAGCTACTTAATGACAGACCGTTGCGTGCAGAGTGACTTTAGGTCTCCTGACCGTCGAGTGGTTAGCTTCATGGTCGAGTGGTTATCTTCATCGTCGAGTGTCCTAGAGTACGTCGAGTGGGTCACCTCTAGGTTGACTGACAGGTAGTTTCTTCTAGAGATGTCCTTGGGTAGGGTAGCTTAGACAGGTCCATGACACTATCCTAGGTACATAACATCATCAGACAGGGCTTGGGAAAAGTTTAGGAATTCGAAAGAGGTTCCGGGCGAATGGAGAGAAAAGCTGTATTGGTTTTCACCCAAGGTATAATTAATTAAGTAGTACTAGCTAGCTAGCTACCATGCATCTCTTTAATTCTAGTTTCAATACCATTAATTATCATGCTTGGTTAATTATTATCTGATAAAATTCTATTCTCGTAAAGGCCCTGAAGCAGGCGCAGGGGAGAGATCATTGTGCATACTGCATTTTCGAGAACATTCGCATGATGACGCCCGAAAGGACCAAAACTGAGAGACAGCTATGGGTACGCGCGCTTGACAGAACACTATTGACATTTTTTACGTCATTATCGATTTCTAGTCACATAACTAATACACATGCATATTGATCTCCTTCTTAACAGTTCGAATCGGTGCGGGAGACGCTCCTACCAGAGGAGCGCATATGAGCACTTCAAGAGGAAATAGCGGGATTTTTGTTCGACGAGGTCATAGATCCCAAAGGGGAATTCTACTACCCGCTACCGCCCCAATGAATTACTCCCAATTGTCATTGTGCTCCGAAGGCACCAAGGCAAATGCCACTGGCTCTGAAAGGCTACATGTAGAAAAAACTATATATATATATATATATATATATATATATATATATATACAGACGGTCTATTCTGCTAATATTAACAGAATAACTATTTTGCACACCACTTCGGCACTGCACGCTCAACAGAAGCGCACTGCATCATTTTGACGACGAGCACTGCAATAGAGACTAGTGAACTTCTCGTCGGAAAAAACTGCACGCGTTATTTTTTCGGTACTGTTTTTGCTCTAATTTTTTAACCGTTTATTGGAATGAGGCGTGTAATATACCGTTGAAAAGCTATGGACTAGGCGCAACTTCGACATGTTGAACACTTTTTGAGATTCCACACGGTTTAAGAGTAGTTTTGAAAATAGTGCGGCGGATGACGAGTGGCAGCGAGCGTTTTTTCACGTTTTTTTCTAAACCGCTTGTCGGAATGAAGCAAATGATACGCCGTTGGATAGATATCATCGAGGCGCATCTTTTTCATATATAAATCTTTCTCTAATTCATTACGGTTTAAGAGCAGTTTCAAATTTACTAAATCGCGGAACTCTGTTTTTCAAATTTTTTAAAATTTTCGGTACTGTTTTTGCTCCAGTTTTCTAACCGTTTGTCGAAACGAGACGTATGATACGCCGTTGGAAAGCTACGGACAAGGCGCAACTTTCATATGTTGAAATGGTTTTGAGATTCCTTACAATTTTTAGTTAATTTTGAAAATCGTGCGGCTGAATTCGAGAGGGAAGCGGCTGTTTTTCGCGAAATTTTTACGAACGGCTGGTCAAAAAATTCAAATCATACGCCGTTGGAAAGATATCGACGAGACGCAACTTTTTCATGTAGAACACTCTCTCTAATTCGTTACGGTTTAAGAGCAGTTTTAAATTTACCGAAGTGCGGACACTCTGTTTTTCGCGACACCCAAATCGACGTGCGTACTTCATCCGACTGAAAACCGCACTGCATCGGACGAAATGCCGCACTGCATTAAACGAGCAAGAGAACTGCATGGTTTCCTTTTTGTGGGACATAAATTTTTGAAGACGAGGAAGAAAACCGCACTGCTTTTAGACGGAAAAGCGCACTACATCAAAGAGTCAAGCGAACTTCATGATTTTCTTGTCGGGCGTAAATTTTCTCAGGTGAGCTTTTGTGAGTTTTTGTCGTCATTTTTTATGAAAGAACGCACTGCTTCGAATAGAAAACCGCACTGCATCAGAAAGTCAAGTGAACTTCATGATTTCTTTTTGTTGGACGTACATTTTCTCGAACAAGTTTTTGTTTTCTTTTTATAAACGAGAGTGGACCGCAGAGACGAGTGCAAATAAACCTCGACATACATGGAAGTGAACCACATTACTACCAATAGTGGGCAGTTTTTAGAAAACAAGAGGTTCACTAGAAGAACATCCCAAGAAGCAAGAAGAGTGTCGAACTAAGCGAACAGGCACACCGCACTGCATCGCACTGAATTGATCAGCCAGGAGCTCAATTTGCACCGAACAATAGATAAAATCGATTGCCAAAACTGCAAGAATTTGCAACATGTTCTGCAAGTAGTCCCTTATTTTTTTACAAAACTCAGTGTACTGCACGCCCGAGAAACATGAATAGCTGCACATGGCAAAATGAACTTCTACAAAAATGCAAAACTTTGTCCGAGTGTTTGTCATCATGAGCGGGCGTTCCGCCGGCTGAACACTTCAAGTGGGCGTTCCCCCAAACGACTCGTCATGGTCATCCTGTCTGTACCCAGTGAACTTCAAGCCTGGAAAAATTTGAATAGCAGGCAGCACATTAGTGAGAGCTCGCCGGAGAGGAGCGGAGGGGAAGGGAGAAGAGATAACCGATGGGATGGGGATCCCGCGCCATGGAGCTCGCCGCTAAGCACTCAAAGAGATGGATCTGGGGTGCGGGTTCAGCCGCTCGTCGTGGTGGTTACATGGAATGCCGCCGGGGGGCCGGACCTGCAAAACAGAGAGAAGGGGGATGGATGAGTGGCAGGGGACAAAACATGGCAAAACGACCCGGAGCTGGCTGCCGGAGAGCCCTGCCATGCCACCACCACCGGAGAGGACGAAGAGAAGGACCAGGGAGACGGCAACTGCCGGATCTGGCTGTAGAATCAGCCTGCTGGTGCGCCATGGGAAGAGCACTGCCGGAGGTCGAGGGTGCTCGCAGGCCTGGGTGGGGAGCGAGCTGCACGCAGGGGCGGGGGCCGAGCTGCACGCCGGGCGGGCTGCACTACACACCATAGTCGCCCGCACTGCATGTTCAGAGGGGAAGTGGGGAAGCCAGGGGCGCGGCGTCGGCAGTGGTGGCCCGGATCCAAGCGCGGTGTAGAGCGAAGGTGGTGGCGGCGAGTGTCGGGATTCGGTGTGGCTGCTCCGCGCCGGAGGAGGGGGCGCCCAGGCCTCGCCGGAAAGGAGGAAGAGAGCCGGCCGCTCTCCTCCCTTCGGGCCTGGCTGGATCAATGATGAGATTGGGTGGATGGGGAGGTGGGGCGCCGATGCGGTTACATGGCGGCAGCCACGCGCCGGACTTGGAGTAGTGCTCAAGCTCAGGACAGGGGATTCCACGACCAGGAACTCGCAGGGTGGTGTCTTGGTCGGCGGTTGGCACAGTGCAGGGCATAGAGGAGGAGGAGCATAGCTTGTTGGGGCCGATCCAGCGGCGCAGGGCATCGCCGGGAGACGGGACTGCCCGGATCTGGTGGCGTGGGGTCAGCACATCTCGGATCAAGTGGTTGGATGGCAGGGGATGGCCCGATGTGGGCGGTGGCGTGCTGGAGGTAGCGGGGGTAGGTGGTTGGTGGGAGAGGAAGGAGGTGGAGGGAGGTGGAAGGTGGAGGTGTGGGGTGAGGCGAGCTGCAGGGGCGCGACGGGGTGGTGTACAACGGCGGAGCAGGGCTCGGAGTTGGGGGCAGAGAAGATGAGCCGGGGCAGTCGGCTTGTGGACTTGTGGACGAGGGGTGTATGCGGGAGAGGTGGTGGGGGTTCGCTCGTTGCATGTGGTTCGGTTGCTAGTGTTAGCAGAATAAGCGTTTTGGTGTGCAGAATAAGGTCTTAAGGGGTGTTATCATAATAGACCCACCCTATATATATATATATATATATATAATGGTTCTACGAGAAATTCTATTTATATATATGCATAACGTGTACAATATGTAGTATCATAAAATACGAACAAACGAAAAAGAATTAAATGGAAAACACAAAATTAAAGAAAAAATAAATAATAAAACCAAAACCCCTCAAACTTTTTAGTACCGGTTGGTAACACCAACCGGTACTAACGCTCTCCCCACACCCGGGCCTGGCTCATGCCACGTGGTGGCCCTTTAGCTGCGGTTCGAGCCGAACCGGTACTAAAGGTGGGGGGGGGGCTTTAGTCCCCACCCTTTAGTGCCGGTTACAGAACCGGCACTAAAGCCCCTTACGAACCGGGGCTATAGCCCGGTTCTGCACTAGTGTAGCACCTAGTCCAGGTTCACTGACAACTCTTACATGACAAGTGGCTACTACCACCTTCTCTAGCGGTAGAGCATATTAGCCTACTTCACTTTTTAAGATTTTTCCCATTTCTTTGACCCAAATATTCCAACATTCCAGGATAATACTATCCATTCCAATTAAATTTCTGATCTGATTAGTCTCCTTCTAGACGCCTTTTTGGGTGTATACCAATTAATACTGAAACAAAAGTAGTAATAGATACAACATTAGACTAATTGTTGAATATTTGTCTAACCGTCACACCCAATAAAATCTTGCAGTCAATCTCATTCAAAATGCCTATATTTTGGTATGTGTCCAATTAATGTTCGCAGTAAAATGTTGTTTTAAATTCATGTTTGGATATGCATCTAAGTAATGTTTGGATAAACATAGTAAAATGTTGTCATAAATGCCATTTTAAATTCATGTTTGGATATGCATCCAAGTAATGTTTGCCTCCTATAGTGATGTCTATTTAACCACCCCCATCTCGATTGTTGTGGAACCACTCACATTGCCAGTTCACCAGAGCCCCACATAAACTGACTCGTTATCTCAAGCTCCAAAACCTCACTAGCAAACCAAAATTTTCATCATCGCAAAGTTTATACGCCATGAGGACAACCAGTTTCCTACTCATCGTTGTTGTTGTGATCATGTATGCCATCGGTGTACCAGCCACGGGCTGTGGTGAATCGATGGGAACCCGATTGTGGAACACGACAGGAGCTAATGGATGGGAACCAATCAAGAACATAAATGACAAACACATCCAGGAGCTTGGCGATTGGGCGGTGTTGGAATTCAGCAAGCGTGTGAACTGCCTGGTCAAGTTCAATAAGGTGGTGAGTGGCAGACAACAACTCATGTCTGGCATGAACTACGAGCACATCATTGATGTGACACACTTTGAGGGGAAAGATGGAAAATACAAGGCAGAGTTGCATGAGCAGGAGTTGACCAAGAAACGCCAACTTCTCTCCTTCATGAAGGTGAACTAAGCGGGAGGAGGAAACTTTGTTAACAATAATTGTGTTCTTGGAATTATGTTAGCTCAATTGTTTGTCCAATAATAAATTATCATCTCACATTGCCATGTGCTTTAAGGATCACACATCTACAACTTGATTATGATGAGAGAAGTAAAAGCAAACACATAATTGTGTTCTTTTCCTAGGAGAAGGAAGATTTCTTACCTTCGTTGTAAAACTCAGGAAGGTTCATGATATTTCTCCTAGCTAGACTTAAGAATGTTAATATGGATGCAAAAAACTTACAAAGACTAGCAAGTGCTTCAGAATGAAAACCATATTAGTACTCATATCACTAAATTCGCGAGTTCCAGTGAAAGTCTTAATGCATTCGTATTCAATAGTTTTACCTACTATGTTACCTTTATCCATTTCTCACCCTTAGTTGTTGGAAGTAATAAGATTAAGAAGATCCCAAGCTTCCTCGATAGTTTTATTATTAAAACATCCTCAGAAAGAACTATCAAGTACTCCCTCCGTCCCATTATAAGTGTCTCAACTTTGTACTAGCTCTAGTACAAAGTTGTACTAAGCTTGAGACAGTTATTTTGAGACGGAGGGAGTATTTGTCTATCATGAGTGGGAAGCTTTGCATAAAAGTTACTAGCTCTTTGATAAAACTATTACTAGTAACTTTTTTACCTCATAAAAGGTTGGGCCATGCCCTCTCCCGCATAAGTCTGGAATTATATATATATATATATATATATATATATATATATATATATTTCTATTAATACAAATTTTATGGAGCGAATAAAATCTCTTACGAATTTCACCACTTAGCCATTCCCAATTCATGGCATAAATGTTTTCAAGATAATGATTTCATTTGAGAGTTTCACCCTCTATTAAGCAAGTGAATAATATCTTCTTCAAGTCATTATGAGATAACCCATTAGTTTTAAAGAGGGAACATATTTCATCAAGCGAATGAATACGATCATCAGGGTGATCTTTCTCATTTCCTGCATAGCTGTTAGCTTTGACATGTTTGATATAACCAATAGGTACTCTATAAACATCTTGTTTTTCCTTTAATAGGTTCCTCACAAACCTTATTACCAATTGATAGGAAAGTTTCAAGTAGAGTATCAATAATATATGAAGCCATAGTGATAAAACTAGTAGAAAACAATAAAATAGCACACAGAGTAAATGATTTCCTTACCACTTTGAACTTACCAAAAGTGTTACAATCCCCGTCAACGGCCCAAGAAAAGAGTCTAACATCCCACAAGTCTAGGATGTCAATTGTAGATATTTTTTATAGGTAAATTATTGATCGCACAAGGAGCAGAAGGAATTGGTAAGTGCAATGATTCGCTATAAGTACTAAAATGTGTAACATTGTAGTTGTTTGTGAGGGTGGAGTTGCAAGGTAATGTAAATAACAATAAAAGGTGAAAGAGTGCAGCAAGTGGCGCAATTTTAATTATGATAAGGACAAGTCGGTTGTATTGCTTATGGTGATCGAACATTCTTGAGGATGGTAGGAATATTGTGCAATGTAAATAACAATATTTAATTGTGATTCTCATTGCTTAATCTGCGTTGTGTCGATAGAACCTAAGCCTATATGCTCCAAAATCTGCTAGAGTTGCCCTAGCTTCCCTCATACAGTTCTCTCTAATCATTTGGTTCTTTGTGTTTTTGCACAAACATTTTCTTGAATGGCAAATTAAAAACCAAGTACCTTTGTCATTCCCCTTTGCTCGTATGAGCCGAACAACATTACATTGCAACTTTGATTTGTACTCCCCTAACCACATTGAGATACCGAAGCTGAACATTGGTGGCAAGGTTTCGTATACGTAACAAAAGTATATAGTTTTTTTCTCGGAACTCATCGAAGGAGAGTTTGAAAAATCGGATGTGGAAAGCCTGCAGCTTTGCATCCCCTCTTACCTCTCACAAACCAGACACATAAATGAGGTGATTGAGAGCACAAGCACCACAAGAGAACTCTAGTTTCTGCAATACAACACACGTTTTTCCAATGTGTAAGAACAGAGTTGAATGCTCATGGCAAACTAATGGATACAACAAAGCGATGGATACAACAAGGTTTTGTTTGCTGCAGTAATAAATAGTCAATGGATGAGACTGAAGAAACTGTGATCGATCTACAATCATCACATATATCATGAATGTTAGTATGAACAGGCCAGGCACTGCAAGCTAGAAAGCTCTTCACAATTTCTTGAAAACTCTTTTTATCCAAACAAAAAAACACTAGTCAACATGTCCTTGCTAAACAATAATTGTTTGAAGACACAAGTTAACAATAGGCCACTGTCTCCGCATGAGAAGTGGAGTACCTCGAAAAAGATATGGAATCCAAATTGATTAGCGGTGATGTCAAATGTTAGCAGCAAAACCTAACATCATGCTAGAGAAATGATGAAGGTAGACAGAGCAGAGAGCATTCTAGTATCATGGGTAAAGATGTAAATCCTGAGAGAGATGGAGGTAAGAGAGTACAATGTATGGCACACCCTTGTATTTTACGTACAAAAGAAAGAGCTGGTTTTCAAAACAATTTTGCTTACACTGAACGAATTTTAGTGCTCCAAGTAAGCATGATAAAGTAATAACTATCTGACAAATCCCTCATCCCTGCTGCATGTAAATCCAATATTAATGCAGAATCTGGTCCCCCCAAGCTTCTGAAATTGGACAGGCTTACTGAAGATACAGTGGGATGCTACAGAGAAAATACCACCAAACAAGGGTGCTTAATGAATGTTGTTTAACCTGCAGAATATTGACCAAGAGCATAACCATTGACTCCGCGCCTCTGCCTGCTCTCACGTAAGGTTTCTGTTTCAGTTTCCAAAGGCTTCAGTTTCAATGTACAATCATTTTGAGTCATCAGTTACAGAAGAGCATTCAGAGCCGTATGAATCTGCAGAACGCTACACAAATACACAGGCCATCGAATTGTTGTAAAGCAATACTCGGGTTGGCAAAGACAACTTCTATGATGATTCAGTAAAGTTACAGGAGTTTAGTTAATTACCCAAAATAACGGATTAATATGGAGTATAAAGGCAAAACTACTGACAACTCCTATGATTCAGTAATTTTGCCATTACCTTCTTTGCTGATCTCCTTCTTAACAGTTTATTTTCACTATATTCACAATTGCTCTTGAACTCTAAAAGATTTCAATGTTTGTGTTTATTTTATTTAAGAATTAGCAATCAGTATTACTCTTGTCGGCATGAGTGTCAAACTGAACACAGTCATACAAAGGTTCAGGAACCTGATACATCCAGGTCTTTACAACATTAGCCGGAGAAGCTAATTTGGCCGCATAATATGGTGTCATTAGCCTCCCTTTTAACATGATACGCTTCAGTTTCTACTTAACTCCTGAATTTGAAACAATCTCACCCTTTTGCCTTCTGATTTGTAAGAAGAGAATCGAATACTCGACAAAGTGAGTTCTTATTACATTGGTTGCATAATACAGTCATTGGATGATAATACTGGAGAAAATGAACTCCATCTACAATCATCACAGGCTGATGCTGCACCAAATCAGAAGTCGAGCAAGTCTGAAAAATCGAAGGCTTTGAGTGCCTCCTTGCGTGCTGCTTCGTTCATTGCTTCCATCTCCTGTTGATGGCGCAGGTACTCATCATCCACCTCGACGTAGCCATTCTTGGCGTACTCGGTGCGGACCCAGGCCTGGAATTCCCTGAAATCCTCTCCAATCTCGTAGAAAAAGCGCACGACGTTGTAGAAGCTCACCACGTCCTATGGTTTGCCGCGTTGCCCAAACAAAAGTGAATTTACATCTTTTTCTCAAAACAAATTCAAGGCCACTCCTATTTGACGCGTAGGTTGCCAAAAAGCCAGCTGGCCCGAGGTTTGGTGAAGGTTCTAGAATCTTCCAAGAAACGGTTGTTTTTGTTTTTTCTTCCGGTTTTTTTAATTTCTTTGTCCTTTTCCTTCTTTTTTTCATTGTTCGTGACTGCTCTGCTTTCCTTTTTCTCTTTTGTTTTCATTCTTTCTTTATTTCTTCCTTTTATTTTTCTTTTTTGTCCGTCTTTCAAATTTGCGAACATATTTTCTCAGATTGAAAACATTATTTGCACTCCTGAACATTTTTCAAAATCAGGAATATTTTCAAATCTGTGAACATTTTTTTTACAAATTCGTGAATTTTGTTTTAATTGCAGAACATTTTATAAAAAATATCTAACATTTTTGGAACAAGTGAACTTCTTCGCAAATTCATGAACATTTTTAAAATCATCAATATTTTCTTAAATCATGATTGTTTTTTGAAAACATGAACATTCTTTAATTAATGATATTTTTAAAAATCATGAACATTTTTCAAATTCACGAATATTTATTGAAATTGCGTATATTTTTTGGAACACGTAACCATTTTTTGAAATTTGAGAACAAATTTTGAAATTCATGAGCTTTTTTTCTCCTAGACAAACATTTTTTTAGTTACTTAATACTTCTTGAAACAACAAAAATATTTGAATTTCATAAACATTTTTTATAATTCTGGAACATTTTTCTAAATTCTCGAACATTTTTTTAGAAGAAAAAAAGGGCGTGGTCGGCAAGATCCGTACTTGCGCGGGCAAAGCCCACATGGTTTCCAGTCATGCCCCATAGCCACTCCGGCACGACCACTTGCTCTTCTCGAACATTTTTTGAATATTGTGAACATTTTTGTAGAAATTCCTAGGTGGCCGGAACAAAAGCAATACTCTGACTTGTGCTCACCGTCACTGGCCGGCATGGCGGCAGTGCAAGGCCTAGGCAAAGAGCGTCCGCTGTACAAGGACGCGTCGGCGCCGGTGGAGGCGCGCGTGCAAGACCTGCTGGTCTGCATGACGCTGCAGGAGAAGGCATGCCAGATGGCCCAGATCGAGCTCTCTATGGCGTCGTCCCGCGCCCTCACGGAGCTCGGCGTCGGCAGCCTCCTCAACGGCGGCGGCAGTCTGCCCTGGGAACGCGCATCCCCGTCCGACTGGGCTGGTATGGTCGACGGCATGCAGCGCCTCGCCCTCTCGTCCTGCCTCGGCATCCCCATCATCTACGGCATCGATGCCGTCCACGGCAACAACAACGTCATCGGCGCCACCATCTTCCCCCACAACGTCGGCCTCGGAGCCTCCAGGCACATTACATACCGATCGACCACGTTGAGCAATATAGTAGCTTTTTGTACGTTTACTACGTTGACCACGCCCTACATACATGCTCCATTCATTTCCTGCAGGGACCCGGAGCTTGTGCGAAAGGGCAAACCCTATTTGACGCTGGTTAGCGTCAGAATGTTCTGCTTTCGCTCAGGGAGCCATCGGTTGGGCCGGCCCATGTACGGGATTAGCGTTTACTGTTCGATGCATTGCTGCCGCTTCCTTCTCTATTTCTTGCGGGGGGTTTTTTGTTTTTCTTCTAAGATTTTTCTTCCAGTGTTTTCGCTGTTTTGCCTGGTTTTCAGTTGTTTTCTTCCTGTTTTTTCTTTTTCTTTTTTGGTTCCTTTTTTCTTTTATGTTTCCTTTTTATTTTCTCTTTCTATTTCCTTCTCTTTATTGTGCATTATATAAAAAGTTCACTGCATGTTACAAAAATCTTCATGATATTAGGAAAATGTTCATCGTATATTATGAAATAGTGCATCTTGCATTCTAAAATTGTTCATCGTGTGTTACAAAAATGTTCATAGTATATTATGAAATTGTTCAACATATATTAAAAAAGTTCATTGCGTATTTAAAATTTGTTCATCATATATAAAAAATTTGTTCAACGTATACTACAAAATGTTCAGTTGTGTATTTTAAAATTTTCAAGTGTTTGTTTTAAAAAAGTTCTCTATATTTTAAAGTTTGTTCAACGCATATTATAAAAATATTTTATTTTAAAAAATAACATGATTTGCCGCTGCCTTTTATACTTTAAGACAAGCACTGCAATTTTATTGTTGTAGGTAGCTAGCTCGGCTGGTTGGCTCCCTTGGATCCACAATGAGGTCGGCAGTTCGATCCCAACTTGTGCGCCTCAATTTCGAATTTTTGCTCGACGTGTGCTTATTGGGCCAGCCCGTTTGCGCTTCGCTTCAGCGAAGCCGCGTCGCTCGGACGCTCACGGGCGGCGTATAGGAGCTCTCGTGCGAAAGATCGGCGAGGCAACAATGCTCGAGGTTCATGCCACCGGCATGCACTGGACCTTTGCCCCCTACGTCGCCGTGAGTCAAGCTCAAACCTTCGTGTTGACACACGAACACGTCACCGTGTACCTCCAACACCGAAGATGGTGCACCGCAGCTCACGTTGAAGGAGACCCGTCCGGAAGCGCGGTACGCAAGCAATCCGGCGGGCGCTTTTGTAGATCCAAAACCCACACGCTCGGGAGGGACCCCGTCAGGGCGCGCAGCGGCTATGGGCTGCACTAGGTCGGCCTGACCGCCCCTAGGGCCTCGAGGTTCGCCACCCTGCAACAAGAAGAATGAACAAAGAACGAGGAAGAAGAAGAACAAAGGGAAAAGATAAAAGTAAAGGTAAAAAGAGGTAGGTGAATTGATCGATTGTGCGTTGTTCAACCGCATCACCTCTCATCAATTTATGAGACGGCTAGACATCCTGTAAAAAAAAGGATTCCAAACCTTTCCAAAATTAACCGAATTCGGATTTAGGTAAGTCTGGAACAACAGCTCGGTTTTTAGATCCTACAGGCCACAAACAACCTCGGATGAAGATGATCCCAAAAGAAAATTTGACCATTTCGACGAGACAAACAACTTTTGTGTTGAACGTTTTTCGATTCAGAGCCATCTTGAGGGCCAAACAGCTCGCGCGACCCATCAGACATTAATGAGGCGTTTGTGTGCTCCCTCGCGCCATATTTTGCCTCGTGGAGTCGTGGTAGAGCTGCACTCTGATGGCTATAACTTTTGCATACGAACTTGGATTAAGACGATTTTTATATCAAAATCAAATGTTTCGACGAGACGAAGACAATTCATATAGAAAGTTTTCTCATTTGAGGCTTCCCTTGAGGCGTAGTCGGCCGAACCGTGCTCTGGATATAAAACCTCAGTGCTTTGAGCATAGTTTCGGCCCTCGAGATGGGATCGGATGGTGATGACCAAACTTCAAAGATGTTCACCTTGACAATACAAAACTTTTTCATGTACATCACTTCTTCATTTGAAGCCACTTTAATTAAGTTGTTGACCGTACCAAAATCTGGTGTCAACACATACCCCCCTGTTTTTCGGCAAAACTTGTGTGCCAAAAAATAACTTGCACGGAGTTTGTTCTAAGCACGATGTCAACACTCTATCGACCATTTTGTACGTGCTTTTGATGATAAGTATATATTGGCCATTTTATTTCTTAGAGCGATAATTGTGTATCGGCCATTTAGATTAGCAACAAAAGTTAAGCTAATCAAACGTATTTTGTTTTTATTGACACCTCTCTCTCTCTAAGTATGTGGACATGTTTTTTGATTTCGGTTTTCTCTTGAGTAAAAGCGAGGTATAAACTTGAGAGAGTTGATACGTCCATTTTACATCATGTTTTCCTACTGTTATTTATAATGTTTTTATGCATAATAATGCTTTATGGAGTAATTCTAATGCATTTTCTCTCATAATATGCAAGGTTTACACAAAGAGGGAGAATTCCGACAGATGGAATTCTGGAATTGGAAAAGCTACGTCAGAGTCACCTATTCCGCACATCTCCAAATGAGCTGAAAATTTACAGAGAATTGTTTTGAAATATATAAAAGAATATTGGAGCAAATAACTATCAGAGGGGGCCCACCAGGTGGGCACAACCCACCTGGGCGCGCCATGAAGCGCATGCGTGATGTCTAGTACGCAACTTTATTCTTATAGACTCGTGTTGGGCCTCCAAGCACATAGTTTTGTAGCACAGTAGCAATTTTCCCTCAAGTGGGTGACTTAAGGTTTATCAATCCACGGGAGGTGTAGGATGAAGATGGTCTCTCTCAAACAACCCTGCAACCAAATAATAAAAAGTCTCTTGTATCCTCAACACACCAAATACAATGGTAATTTATATAGGTGCACTAGTTCGGTGAAGAGATGGCGATACAAGTGTAATATGGATAGTAGATATTGGTTTTTGTAGTAAGAACAATAAATAACAACAAGGTAGCAATTGATAAAATGAAGCACAAACGGTATTGCAATGCTTGAAAATGACGCCTAGGGTCCGTACTTTCGCTAGTGCAATCTCTCAACAATGCTAATCTAATTGGATCATATAACCATCCCTCAACATGCGATGAAGAATCACTCCAAAGTTCGTATCTAGCGGAGAATATAAGAAGAAATTGTTTGTAGATATTCTTTCCGATCGATATATCCAAGAGTTCGTACTAAAATAACACCAAGTTATTCTTTCCGATCGATCTATCAAGAGTTCGTACTGAAATAACACTAAGTTATTCTTTTCGATCGATCTATCAAGAGTTCATACTAAAATAACACCAAAGCAAATTCAGATCCATAATACTTAACCAAACACAAATAACCTCAAAGAGTGCCCAAGATTTCTACCAGAGAAACAAAAGACAAGAACGTGCATCAACCCATATGCATAGATTACCCCAATGTCACCTAGGGAATCCGCGATTTGAGTGCCAAAACATATCTCAAGTGAATCGAGATAATACCCCATTGTCACCACGGGTATTCATATGCAAGACATACATCAAGTGTTCTCAAATTCATAAAAGTATTCAATCCGATAAAATGAAATCTCAAAGGAAAAACTCAATTCATAACAAGATAGAGAGGGGGAAACACCATATGATCCAACTATATTAACAAAGCCCGCGATACATCAAGATCGTGCCATCTCAAGAACACGAGAGAGAGAGAGAGAGAGAGAGAGATTAAACACATAGATACTGGTAAAAACCCTTAGCCCCGAGGGTGGACTACTCCCTCCTCATCATGGTAGCCGCCGGGATGATGAAGATGGCCACCGGTGATGATTTTCCCCTCCGGCAGGGTGCCGAAACGGGGCCTAGATTGGTTTTCATGGACACAGAGGCTTGTGGTGGCGGAACTTCCGATCTAGGGTTACCCCGAGGGTTTTTGGAATATTTGACGATTTATAGGGCGAAGAGACGATGCGGGAGGCCACCGAGGTGGGCACAACCCACCTAGGGCGCGCCATGGTGGGTTGTGCCCCCCTCGGGGCTCCCCTCTGGCACTTCTTTGGCCCATTGGATGTCTTCTGGTCCAAAAAAATCTACAAAAAGTTTTGCTGCGTTTGGACTCCATTTGGTATTGATTTTCTGCGATGGAAAAAACAAGCAAAAAACAGCAACTGGCACTGGGCACTATATCAATAGGTTAGTCCCAAAAAATGATACAAAGTTCCTATAAAATGATTGTAAAACATCCAAGAATGATAATATAACAGCATGAATACTTCATAAATTATAGATACGTTGGAGACTTATCAAGGCGCGTCCTGGTGGGTTGTGCCCTCCTCGGCCCACCTTTGGTGCCCATCTTCTGGTATAAAAGTCGTTTTGACCTAGAAAAAAAATCAAAGGAGGACTTTCGGGATGAAGCGCCGCCATCTCAAGGCGAAATTTGGGTAGGAGCACTTTTGCCCTCCGGCGGGGCGATTCCGCCAGGGGAACTTCCCTCCCGGAGGAGAAAATCATCGCTATCGTCATCACCAACAACTCTCCCATATTTGGGAGGGCCATCTCCATCAACATCTTCAACAACACCATCTCCTCTCAAACCCTAGTTCATCTCTTGTGTTCAATCTTTGTACCAGAACCTTAGATTGGTGCTTGTGGGTGGCTAGTAGTGTTGATTACATCTTGTAGTTGATTACTATATGGTTTATTTGGTGGAAGATTATATGTTCAGATCCATTATGCTATTTAATATCCCTCTAATCTTGAACATGATTATCATTTGTGAGTAGTTACTTTTGTTCTTAAAGTCACGGGAGATGTCATGTTGCAAGTAATCATGTGAACTTGATATGTGTTTGATATTTTGATGATATGCATGTTGTGATTCCCTTAGTGGTGTCATGTGAACGTCGACTACATGACACTTCACCTTATTAGGGCCTAAGGTAATGCATTGTGGAGTATGATAACCCACAAGTATATGGGATCGCAATAGTTTTCGAGGGTAGAGTATTCAACCCAAATTTATAGATTCGACACAAGGGGAGCAAAGAATATTTGCAAGTATTAGCAGCTGAGTTGTCAATTCAACCACACTTGGAGATTAATTATCTGCAGCAAAGTGATCAGTAGCAAATTAGTATGATAGTTTTGATAGTAGTAGCAATAGCAATAGTAACAGTAACAGTGATAGCAGTAGTTTTGTAGCAAGTGCAATAGTAACAATAGCAGTAATAACTTAGCAGCAACAATATGTAGGAAAATCGTAGGCATTGGATCGGCGATTCATTGGATGATATTCATCATGAGACAATCATAATCTAGGGCGATACGGTACTAGCTCCAGTTCATAAATGTAATGTAGGCATGTATTCCGTAAATAGCCATGCGTGCTTATGGAAAGAACTTGCATGCCATCTTTTGTCCTACCCTCCCGTGGAAGCGGGTTCCTATTGGAAATTAAGGGATATTAATGCCTCCTTTTAATAGAGAACCAGAACAAAGCATTAGCATACAATGAATACATGAACTCCTCAAACTACGGCCATCACCGGAAGTGGTCCCGAGTATTGTCATTCCGGGGTTGCTAGATCATAACATGTAGTAGGTGTCTATAACTTGCAAGATCGGATCTAGAACATATATATAATGGTGATAACATAAACAGTTCCGATATGAAATCATGGCACCTGGGCCCAAAGTGACAAGCATTAAGCATGGCAAAGTCATAGAAACATCAATCTTAGAACATAATGGATACTAGGGATCAAGCCCTAACAAAACTAACTCGATTACATGATGAATCTCATCCAACTCCTCACCGACCAGCGAGCCTACGAAGGAATTACTCACTCCCGATGGGGAGCATCATGGAATTGGCGATGGAGAAGGGTTGGTGATGACGAAGATCGAAGATCCCCCTCTCCGGAGTCCCAAACGGACTCCGGATCAGGCCTCCCGATGAAGAACGGGAGACGGTGGCGCCTCCATCTTGTGAAACGCGATAATTCATTCTCCCCTTTTTTGGAAAAATAGAATTTTATAGCGTCGGTTTCAGGGTCTGCGGGGCCACCAGGTGGGGACAACCCACTTGGGCGCTTGTGGAGGGGGTGGCGTGCCCTGGTGAGTTGTGCCCACCCAGGTGCCCCCCCTCCGGTGGTTCTTGACTCCAGAAATTATCTTTTATTGTATAAAAAATCCTCGCAAAGTTTCATTCCATTCTGAGAACTTTTATTTCTGCACAAAAACAACACCATGGTAGTTCTGCTGAAAACAGCGTCTGTCCAGGTTAGTTTCATTAAAATCATGCAAATTAGAGTCCAAAACAAGGGGAAAAGCGTTAGGAAAAGTAGATACGATGGAGATGTATCAAAGTAGTTATTAGATGATGAGTTGCTAGAGTGACAAAATCTTAAACCCTAGTTTATGCGCTACTTCGTAAGGGGCCGATTTGGATCCAAAAGTTTAATGCTATGGTTAGATTTTATCTTAATATTTTTCTCGTAGTTGCAGATGCTTGCGAGGGGGTTAATTATAAGTAGGAGGTTTGTTCAAGTAAGAACAACACCTAGGCACCGATCCACCCACATACCAAATTATTAAAGTAGCAAACATGAATCAAGCCAACATGATGAAAGTGATATGGTGAAATTCCCAGGCACCCTCGAGAACGCTTTGCTTATTATTAGAGACCGTCTTGCCCTATCCTTTGCCTTAAAAGGATTGGGCTATCTTGCTGCACTTCATTTACCATTACCGTTACTTGCTTGTTACAAATTATCCTTCTACCAAACTACTTATTACCAACAATTTTAGTGCTTGTAGACATTACCTTGCTGAAAACTGCGTGTCATTTCCTTCTGCTCCTCATTGGGTTCAACGACACTCTTACTTATCGAAAGGACTACGATTGATCCCCTATGCTTGTGGGTCATCAGTGGACAATAGCTTGGCATGGTGATAGTGGAAATATTACTCCTGGTAAGCAAATAATTTTAAATCTAGGAGAATATATTACACACGACCTTACGTTTGAGTGACACTTACAATCATTGGTTTCCTATTATAAAAATCGTTCTCTTTGGAAATTCTAGGTTGGATGATTAGTAGTTAAGGATAAATTATGACCCATTTTCAAGTACCATGTTGCATACACACATGTGAAATTGTTGTTTAGAAATTGAAACATAAGTTGTTTGCGTTGGAACATACTGTGCAGGGGTTGTTTCGGAATTGTTTCATTTTATTTATTAAAAATACATTCTAGTTTACTCCGCACTATGATGTAGGAGTTAATCAAGCTATCAAAACCAATAGGTACAAGCATATTAGAGGCCATACAAGAATCTATATATGGAAGTGGAAACCAAAGTTATGTATGAAGGATGCCCAATAGATGCTACCATTGAAACGGGAAAAATTTCTTATGTAGTTGTTGTAGTGGTGAGGTTCCCTATGCAGAAAGCTTGGGGGTGATAGAACCGACCTTAGTATTCCATTAAATGGTTCTGATCTTATTACTCGTGTTGCTAGTAAAGTCCCTACCCTAGTGATTGTTATTTCTGGAAGGCCCTTGGTTATTGAGCCACAAGTTGTTTAGAAGGTAGATGCTCTAGTTGCTGCTTGGCTGCCTGGAAGTGAGGGCATGGGAGTTGCTGATTGCCTCTTTGGAGACCATGATTTTGTGAGCACGTTGCCTGTAACTTGGTTTAGATATGATGATCAACTACCTATAAATATTGCATGTGCTGACTATGATCCATTATTTCCTTTTGGATATGAGCTGAAATGTTCAAAAGCCTTGGAGATTTAGCATGATGTCAGGAAATATTTGTTGGTCATACATTTGAATTGGCAGAATATTGTTACATATGTGTGTTGTATAGTTGAGTATTGTGTTATGTACAAGAGAAATAAAGTCATGTTGTCGATTACATGGTATAAGGTCTTCAAGACATAATTTGCTTGTTACTACTTCTACTATAAGTACATCATTTCGAATACTTGAATTTAACTAGGTACAACTCGCTGCCAAATAATATGGCCCTTGAATTTGCTAGAGCATGAACAAGGTGACCTGTCAGTCTGTTATTTTAAGCCATGAATCGTAGAACAACTGTTCCATCACCTTCCTTTATAAATTAAAAAAATCATATATACATAATAAGGAAGAGGATGAAAGATACAAAGTAGAACAAAATCACCCAATGGCAGTTCTAGGGATCATCATGATAAAAAAAGTGAAAATCAATTCTAGACACCATCATCAAAGATGGTAATCGATCCACCTATGCAAGCTCTCAGTATATTTGCTCTTGAGCCGATGACCTAGCAAAGTAAGGTCCTAATGTAGGAATTTCCAAGCAGTGATTGTTGGGGCTTCATTTTTCAATATGTTTTTATTTCTTTGGATATTCCAACATCCCAGGTAATACTATCCATTTTTTTGTATCTAATTAGTATATTTCCGGATGCCTTTTTGGATGTATTTTGAATCATGACTAATATTTGAATAGAAAGGTAATAATTGATGCAACATGACTAATATTTGAATAGAAGTGTAATACTATTTAACTCACGTCATAGAACAAGTTACTACTCAAACATCGATACAAGGATGTCATAAATCATTAGAGGTTAAATCAGTGGTTTTGATTTTTTTTACTATCCGACCCTTTTGATTACTGCCGCACATTATGGCGGCGGAGTATATACTAGCTACCTCCATAGTCAACAGTAGTATAGCACCTAGTCCAGGTTCACTGACAACTCTTACATGACAAGTGGCTACTACCACATTCTCTAGCGGTAGAGCATATTAGCCTACTTCACTTTTTAAGATTTTTCCCATTTCTTTGACCCAAATATTCCAACATTCCAGGATAATACTATCCATTCCAATTAAATTTTTGATCTGAGTAGTCTCCTTCTAGATGCCTTTTTGGGTGTATATCAATTAATACTGAAATAAAAGTAGTAATAGATACAACAAATATTTGTCTAACCGTCACACCCAATAAAATCTTGCGGTCAATCTCATTCAAAATGCCTATATTTCGGTATGCGCCCAATTAATGTTCGCAGTAAAATGTTGTTTTAAATTCATGTTCGGATGTGCACCTAATTAATGTTTGGATAAACGTAGTAAAATGTTGTCATAAATGTCATTTTAAATTCAAGTTTGGATATGCATCCAAGTAATGTTTGCCTCCTATAGTGATGTCTATTTAACCACCCCCATCTCGATTGTTGTGGAACCACTCACATTGCCAGTTCACCAGAGCCCCACATAAACTGACTCGTTATATCAAGCTCCAAAACCTCACTAGCAAACCAAAATTTTCATCATCGCAAAGTTTATACGCCATGAGGACAACCAGTTTCCTACTCATTGTTGTTGTTGTGATCGTGTATGCCATCGGTGTACCAGCCACAGGCTGTGGTGAATCGATGGGAACCCGATTGTGGAACACGACAGGAGCTAATGGATTGGAACCAATCAAGAACATAAATGACAAGCACATCCAGGAGCTTGGCGATTGGGCGGTGTTGGAATTCAGCAAGCGTGTGAACTGCCTGGTCAAGTTCAACAAGGTGGTGAGTGGCAGACAACAACTCATGTCTGGCATGAACTACGAGCTCATCATTGATGTGACACACTTTGAGGGGAAAGATGGAAAATACAAGGCAGAGTTGCATGAGCAGGAGTTGACCAAGAAACGCCAACTTCTCTCCTTCATGAAGGTGAACTAAGCGGGAGGAGGAAACTTTGTTAACAATAATTGTGTTCTTGGAATTATGTTAGCTCAATTGTTTGTCCAATAATAAATTATCATCTCGCATTGCCATGTGTTTTTAAGGATCACACATCTACAACTTGATTATGATGAGAGAAGTAAAAGCAAACACATATATAATTGTGTTCTTTTCCTAGGAGAAGGAAGATTTGTTACCTTCATTGTAAAACTCACGAAGGTTCATGATATTTCTCCCAGCTAGACTTAAGAATGTTAATATGGATGCAAAAAACTTACAAAGACTAGCAAGTGCTTCAGAATCAAAACCATATTAGTACTCATATCACTAAATTCGCGAGTTCCAGTGAAAGTCTTAATGCATTCGTACTCAATAGTTTTACCTACTATGTTACCTTTATCCATTTCTCATCCTTAGTTGTTGGAAGTAATAAGATTAAGAAGATCCCAAGCTTCCTCAATAGTTTTATTATTAAAACATCCTCAGAAAGAACTATCAAGTACTCCCTCCGTCCCATTATAAGTGTCTCAACTTTGTACTAGCTCTAGTACAAAGTTGTACTAAGCTTGAGACAGTTATTTTGAGACGGAGGGAGTATTTGACTAACATGAGTGGGAAGCTTTGCATAAAAGTTACTAGCTCTTTGATAAAACTATATATATATATATATATACATATATATATATATATATATATATATATATATATATATTTCTATTAATACAAATTTTATGGAGCGAATAAAATCTCTTACAAATTTCACCACTTAGCCATTCCCAATTCATGGCATAAATGTTTTCAAGATAATGATTTCATTTGAGAGTTTCACCCTCTATTAAGCAAGTGAATAATATCTTCTTCAAGTCATTATGAGATAACCCATTAGTTTTAAAGAGGGAACATATTTCATCAAGCGAATGAATACGATCATCAGGGTGATCTTTCTCATTTCCTGCATAGCTGTTAGCTTTGACATGTTTGATATAACCAATAGGTACTCTATAAACATCTTGTTTTTCCTTTAATAGGTTCCTCACAAACCTTATTACCAATTGATAGGAAAGTTTCAAGTAGAGTATCAATAATATATGAAGCCATAGTGATAAAACTAGTAGAAAACAATAAAATAGCACATAGAGTAAATTGGTTTTCTTACCACTTTGAACTTACCAAAAGTGTTACAATCCCCGTCAACGACCCAAGAAAAGAGTCTGACATCCCACAAGTCTAGGATGTCAATTGTAGATATTTTTTATAGGTAAATTATTGATTGCACAAGGAGCAGAAGGAATTCGTAAGTGCAAAAATAGCAATGATTCGCTGTAAGTACTAAAATGTGTAACATTGTAGTTGTTTGTGAGGGTGGAGTTGTAAGGTAATGTAAATAACAGTAAAAGGTGAAAGAGTGCAGCAAGTGGCGCAATTTTAATTGTGATAAGGACAAGTCGGTTGTATTACTTATGGTGATCGAACATTCTCGAGGATGGCAGGAATATTGTGCAATGTAAATAACAATATTTTAATTGTGAGTCTCATTGCTTAATCTGCGTTGTGTCGATAGAACCTAAGCCTATATGCTTCAAAATCTGCTAGAGTTGCCCTAGCTGCCCTCATACAGTTCTCTCTAATCATTTTGTTCTTTGTGTTTTTGCACAAACATTTTCTTGAAATGGCAAATTAAAAACCAAGTATCTTTGTCATTCCCCTTTGCTCGTATGAGCCGAACAACATTACATTGCGACTTTGATTTGTACGCCCCTAACCACATTGAGGTACCGAAGCTGAACATTGGTGGCAAGGTTTCGTATACATAACAAAAGTATATAGTTTTTTTTCTCGGAACTCATCGAAGGCGAGTTTGAAAAATAGGATGTGGAAAGTCTGCAACTTTGCATCCCCTCTCACCTCTCACAAACCAGACACATAAATGAGGTGATTGAGAGCACAAGCACCACAAGAGAACTCCAGTTTCTGCAATACAACACACGTTTTTCCAATGTGTAAGAACAGAGCTGAATGCTCATGGCAAACTGATGGATACAACAAAGTGATGGATACAACAAGGTTTTGTTTGCTGCAGTAATAAATATAGTCAATGGATGAGACTGAAGAAACTGTGATCGATCTACAATCATCACATATATCATACTGTTAGTATGAACAGGCCAGGCACTGCAAGCTAGAAAGCTCTCCACAATTTCTTGAAAACTCTTCTTATCCAAAAAAAACACTAGTTAACATGTCCTTGCTAAACAATAATTGTTTGAAGACACAAGTTAACAATAGGCCACTGTCTCCGCATGAGAAGTGGAGTACCTCGAAAAAGATATGGAATCCAAATTGATTAGCGGCGATGTCAAATGTTAGCAGCAAAACCTAACATCATGCTAGAGAAATGATGAAGGTAGACAGAGCAGAGAGCATTCTAGTATCATGGGTAAAGATGTAAATCCTGAGAGAGATGGAGGTAAGAGAGTACAATGTATGGCACACCCTTGTATCTTACGTAAAAAAGAAAGAGTTGTGGTTTTCAAAACAATTTTGTTTACACTGAATGAATTTTAGTGCTCCAAGTAAGCATGATAAAGTAATAACTACTCTGAAAGTTAGTACAAAGTTGGGTCATCTATTTTGGAATGGAGGGAGTATCTGACAAATCCCTCATCCCTGCTGCATGTAAATCCAATATTAATGCAGAATTTGGTCCCCCACAAGCTCCTGAAATTGGACAGGCTTACTGAAGATACAGTGGGATGCTACAGAGAAAATACCACCAAACAAGGGTGCTTAATGAATGTTGTTTAACCTGCAGAATATTGTCCAAGAGCATAACCGTTGACTCTGCGCCTCTGCCTGCTCTCACGTAAGGTTTCTGTTTCAGTTTCCAAAGGCTTCAGTTTCAATGTACAATCATTTTGAGTAATCAGTTACGGAAGAGCATTCAGAGCTGTATGAATCTGCAGAACGCTACACAAATACACATGCCATCGAATTGTTGTAAAGCAATACTCGGGTTGGCAAAGACAACTTCTATGATGATTCAGTAAAGTTACAGGAGTTTAGTTAATTACCCAAAATAACGGATTAATATGCAGTATAAAGGCAAAACTACTAACAACTCCTATGATTCAGTAATTTTGCCATTGCCTTGTTTGCTGATTTTGAACTGAACAAATTTTTTGTAAGAGATGATTGAACCTGATAGGTCTCTTCACTAGGTGAACTATATTCAGAATTGCCCTTGATCTCTAAAAGAACAAATACCCATTGCAATGTTAGTGTTTATTTTATTTAAGAATCAGTACTCAATATTACTCATTGTCAGCATGAGTGTCAAAGCTGAACAGAGTCATACAAAGGTTCAGGAACCTGATACATCCAGGTCTTTACAACATTAGCCAGGAACCTGATACACATCTGAATTTGAAACAAACACACCCTTTTGGCAATGTAAGAAGAGAACTGAATACTCGACAAAGTGACTTCTTATTACATTGATTGCATAATACAGTCGCTGGATGATAATACTGGAGAAAGTGCAATCCATCTACAATCATCACAGGCTGAAGTCAGAAGTCAAGCAAGTCTGAAAAATCGAAGGCTTTGAGTGCCTCCTTGCATGAAGGGTTGTGGCGCTTCAGAGCCTTGTACTCAGGAGGGAGACGCTCGTCGTCCATCTCCTCGGTCAGGATGGAATCCACCTCCTCCTGCGGCAGCCTCGTCATCTTTCTCGCCGGAGCCTCCTCACGCCTGGCCACCGCCGCCGTAGGTGTTGCTCCCTGCTCAACCTCAGAGCAGTCGATCACGGCTGTTTTCCTTTTGGTGGAGCAGATCTTCAGTGGAGATTCCTCGCCTTCCGGCGCCTCCTCTGCTTTCCTTTTGGTTCCGTTCTTCTCCTTCAGATCTTGACCTTGCTGCTGGCACCGCTTCAGCACACACCCATCGCCGGCAGTCACAGCTGCCTTGGCCGCCATGCGTCTGGTGATGCGCCGCTTGGCCGAAACTTCCTCGCCGGCCGTCGATCTCCCGCGGTTCGCCTCGACTAACCGACCTCGCCGCCAAAATTGGGGAGAATCTGATCGAGGAGTCTGGGCAATATAAAGGCCGAAGCTTAATGGCTCCGGTCAATGACGGCGAGTGGGAGTCGAAATCAATCGAGCTCGGATTGGAGTGACCCAAGCTGAATTGATTTGGGCCCGTGGTTTGCCGCGTCGCCTAAAAAAAAGTGGATTTACACCTATTTCTCAAAACAAATTCAAGGCGATAATCCTAAATGATCCTATATAAAAGTTACTTAGAGCATGGAGTTGGCAAATCCGACACCCTATATGCCCACGGAGCATATATGCCCATGGAGTTGGTAAATGATCCTATTTGACGCCCGCAGGCGTCAAAAGGACGAGCCTTCGCTGAAGAGAGTCACCACTTGGGCCGGCCCACGTATGGATTTTGGTTTCGCTGCTGTTTCCTTGTTTCTTCGCGTTTTTTTTTGGCTTCCAGAGTTTTCACTCTTTTGTTCCGGTTTTTTTATTCTTAGTTCCTTTTTTCCTTTCATTTTTCTTTCTTTTTATGTTTTCTTTTTTATTTTGTGTTTCTGTTCTTCTTCTCTTAATTGCGTATTATATAAAAAGTTCACCGCGTATTACAAAAATCTGCATGGTATTAAGAAAATGTGCATCGTATATTCTGAAATAGTTCGCCTTGCATTATAAAAATGTTCATCATGTATTACAGAAATGTTCATTATATATTATTAAATTGTTCAACATATATTATAAAATGTTCATTGTGTATTTAAATTTTGTTCATCGTATATTAAGAAATTGTTCAATGTATACTATAAAATGTTCATTTGTATATTTTAAATTTGTTCAGTGTATTTTTACAAAAAGGTTCACCGTATTTGAAAATTTGTTCAACGTATATTGTAAAGATGTTGATTGTTTTTGAGGATTTGCCGCTGTCCTTTCTACTTTTAGCGTGGCGCTGTGATTGTGTCGTTCGAGGTCGCTAGTCCGGCTGGCTAGCCTCGCTAAAATCAACCGTGAGGTCTGAAGATCGATACCGCATGAGGGCTTTTACTTTTTTCCGACCTTTTGCTCACCGTGTGATAATTGGGCCGGCCCGTGTGCGCACCGCTTCAGCGAAGCCGCGACGTTTGGACGCACACGGGCGGCGTATAGGAGGTCTCGCCCACGGACGCGCCCGGGTACGCCCACAAATACTGACCGAGCAGCCCCTAAATCCGGGCCTTCAGACTCGCGTATCTCATATTCCGAACCCTATATCCATACAAATTCATCCAACTAGTATATAGATCACGAAATGATCAAAATCGACACGAAACAGACATATAAACTGGGCATAATGATCAAAATGCTCATTGGGAGGAGAGCCCTTTTTAACCTCTATCCACCACGCACCTCCCTCCCAACGTCTCCATTAATGGTGCCCGAGCCCCTGTTTCACGGCGTGGCTATGTCTCACTGGACTGAGATTTAAGAGAGAAAAGTGAAAATCCGAAAAGAAATTTTTGCACGGATCTTGATGTAAGATCCGACGGACCTATATAGCATCGACTACGACTTATAGCAAGCATGATGAATATAAGGACGATGACGGTGGATAATAATTGTCTTACATATCTAGAAAGATAACTAAAAAAGCCACATGCGGCTACGCCCAAAATACACAAGGGTAAAAGAAGAAGGAAGACGCATACAACAATCTGGCTCGCTGATCTCTACTTTCTTGATGCGCTGCAGGTCGTGGAGACTAGTTCTCGCTGCGAGCGGTGATGATCTCTTTCATCTGTTTCATGTCCTTAATATGCTGCTCGGAAGCAACCGCGGATTCCTCCACTAGCCTTTCGCGCTCGATGCGGAGCATGACATTCTCGTCCATAAATTTCTTGATGATGACGCCCGTCCTCTTCAACAAGACAGCGGTCTACTCCGCCCTTCCGGCGATCTTCGCCCTCAGCAGGTAGCGGTCGGCCCGGAGTTGTTCAAACGAGGCATTCAACTCATCCTGCAGCTTCATCCAACCGGAGATCTGATACATCTGGCTATGGACGATCGCATGCATGCGCCTATAAGAGTCCTCGCCTGCCCGCGAGAGATTTTCCCAGGCCGCCGCGGCGCGGGAGGACATCTCTACTGCATTCGCGGCGCGGCAGGACATCTATGCTGCTTCCGCGGCGCGACCGGACCAGTCTGCTACATCGACGGCGTGGCGGGACATGTCGGCTGCTTTTGCGGCTAAGCGGGACATCTCTCGTGCTTCCGCTTCCATGCTCGCCTCTCCGTGGTGGTAATCTCTCAACCGAGAACTCAATCTGGCCATGGCAGACGCAAGAGAACGATGTTGAATGACTTGTTTGCTTTTGTGGATGAGGAGTTGAGGAAGGAATGTCCATTCATCTTGGCATAGTATAGTATTTATGACCGAGTACTAATACGCTCCTAAGTGGGAAACCGTTTAGTTTTGATTGGTGTGAACATGTTTGCAATTTAGAATGTCACGGGACGTAGGCTCAAAATTTATTGACGGTTCTATAATTTCTAAGTGCGGCACTATTCCCGGATGGCGTAACGTGGGCACGCTTTCTCGGCCGCGTACGTGGCGTTTGGTGCACCGCAATAGGCAATGCCAGCACACGTCTTGTTCCAAAAATTGTGCGCGCTCGTTATTACCATCACGCACGCTTCTTTTAATTAGAATGTCTGCCCGTCTAGTGCATACACATTGTTCTGTCTAACTATTTCTGTTTGTTGTGGCTAATCGCAAACAGCTCATCCGTGTGAAGTGTATGCCATCAATCGCACACACCTTTGATCTGGCTGACCGTTTCTGTTCTGTTGCCTAATCGCAAACAGTTAATCCTTCTGAAGCGTATGCCCTCAATCGCATACGCCTTTATCTAGCTGTCTGTTTCTGTTGTTCCACCTCATCACAAATAGTTAATATGAGTGAACCGTATGTTGTATATCGCACACGCCTTCATCTGGCTGCCCATTTCTTTTGTTCGTCCTCATCGCAAATAGTTCATTGAACTGAACCGTATGCCATGCATCACACACGCAACTAAAATCTGAACCGTGTTTGATGCATCTGTCATCGCAAACGTTTTGCACACGGTTCTCTTACACCACCATTTCTGATTATTGCATTGCACACAGTTTCTTGAAGGGTCTCTAATCATAGTGTCGCGTTAGCAGCATCCTGCAGTAGTGTAAGCACGTATGACTATATACGAAATACATGCCTACATTACATTGATGGATTGGAGCTAGGTCTGTGTCGCTCTAGGTTATAACTGCTACATGATGAATATTATTCAATGCAATTATCCATTGCTAATCCAATGCCTACGCTTTTCATATATAGATCGTTGCTAAGTTACTTTCGTTGTTGCTGCTATTACAATCACTACAAAATTGCAATTGTTTCTGCTACTACTGTTACCGTTACTACCATACTACTTTGCTACTGATCACCTTGCTGCAGATATTAAGTCTTTCAGGTGTGGTTGAATTGACAACTCAACTACTAATACTTGTGAATATTCTTTGGCTCTCGTTGTGTCGAATCAATAAATTTGGGTTGAATACTCTACCCCCGAAAACTGTTGTGATCCCCTATACTTGTGGGTTATCAAGGTGGACCAGTGCTTGGATGTTGCCCTTACTTGGAAAAGCCTCCCACTTATGATTAAACCATCTCACAAGCATCCATAACTATGAAAGAAGAATTAAGATAAATCTAACCATAACATTAAGCATGTCGATCTAAATCAGCCCCTTATGAAGCAACGCAAAAACTAGGGTTTAAGCTTCTGTCACTCTAGCAACCCATCATCTACTTGCCACTTCCCAATGCCTTCCCCTACGCCCAAATCATGGTGAAGTGTCACGTAGTCGACGTTCACATAACACCACTAGAGAAAAGGCAACATACATCTCATCAAAATATCGAACGAATACAAAATTCACATGATTACTTATAACAAGACTTCTCCCATGTCCTCAGGAACAAAAGAAACTACTAACAAAGCATGTTCATGTTCAAGATCAGAGGGGTATTAAATACCATTAAGGATATGAACATATGATCTTCCACCAAATAAACCAACTAGCATCAACTACAAGGAATAATCAACACTACTAGCAACCCACAGGTGTCAATCTGAAGTTTTGAGAAAAAGATTGAATACAAGAGATGAACTAGGGTTTGAGATGAGATGGTGCTAGTGAATATGTTGACTAAGATTGGTCCTCCCATGATGAGAGGATCGTTGGTGATGACAATGGCTTCGATTTCCCCCTCCCATAGGGAAGTTTCCCTGGCGGAATCGCTCCACCGAAGCCCTAGATTGCTTCTGCCCAGGTTTCACCTCGAGACGGCGGCGCTTCGTCCTGAAAGTCTTACCTTTATTTTTTCTAGGTCAAAACCCTTCATATAGCAGAAGATTGGCACCGGAGGCTGGCCAGGGGGACCACAAGCTCAGGGGTCGTGCCTAGGGGAGTAGGGTGTTCCCCTAGGCTTGTGGCCACCTGGTGGGTCCCCTCCTGGTATTTCTTTGCCCAATATTTTTTATATATTCCAAAATTATTCTCTGTAAAGTTTCAGGACATTTGGAGTTGGGCAGAATAGGGATCTTAGATTTGCTCCTTTCCGGTCCAGAATTCTAGCTGCCGGCATTCTCCCTCTTTATGCGAATGTTGCAAAATAAGAGATAAAAGGCATAAGAGTTGTATCATAAAGTGCAATAATAGCCCATAATGCCATAAATATCAACATAAAAACATGATGCAGAATGGACGTATCAGTCACCAATGTCGATTACTCGTGGTAGATACTTGAGGTGAACTCCGAACCTTTACAGGCTTCTTCTTCGAGAACCACAATCACTCGTGGTCTCCGTAGGAAATGACACCTAACCGTCTAAAGAGTGTGCATCTCTCAAGAGTAATAGGTGGAGCGTACTGGACCTAGACTCAAGTGATGCTAAACCACTATCTAATTCTTTGGCTTTAGGGTTTTTCTCTCGGTGGATTTTGAACTCCAATCACTCTGGAGAGAGGGTTGCTCAACAATCTTATCAGAATCAAACAGAGCAGCCACTGGACCAAGCCGGTGCGGGGTGGCTATTTATAGTCGCAGTTGTCCTTGATGGGAAATGACCATGTAGGACACGCGGTCTAGCCAATGGCCAACCGACACGATTGCAACAGTCGGATTTTTGAAGCAATAGTAACATTACTTGGGAACAAGAATATTAACTCTTCGGTCCGAACCAAATCTCTTGCAGCGAAGAAGACCACAGTCTCTTGCTGGCAAGTATTTGCTCGTAACACAAAGAGATTTCTCTCACAACTTTCATATGATTGAGTTTAGCATCAGAGAACCAAGCTTTGATCACTATACCCCTCTTAATAGTACGGTGGTCCTATGACTCAATGAAAAAAAAAGAACAACAAAACAATGCTACCTCTTCACTTCGTCTTCAACTTCCTTCGGCCGCAGTCACTTCCTTCGGAAGCCACCGAACAAACTGCTTTGCGTCAACAATTTTAGGGGTCACTCTTCACAACATAAGCTTCATGAATAATGCTCGCTGCTACGCAAGGCATATTCTTTGAAGTTTATAGAGAACTCCCCATGACTTCAGGGACTTGTTACTCTGTGTGCACTGGCAAACACATTAGTCCCTTACTGTTTATGTCAACAATCTTCAACACAAGGGAGCAAATTATTGCACCAATAATCTCCCCCCCTTTGAACGATTGTTGACAAAACAAATAATTATCGAAGAGAGAAATATATGTGATAAAGAACATGGTGAGAGTGATAAAGAGTTACTGTTCTCGAGGATGAAATATACTCCCCCTGAGTGTATGCAGGAATTCTAATTTTACAAAGAGATATTCCTGCAGTAATTATAATATACGGAGGAAATTTCATTCATTCGGGATAATGATTCGCACAGATGATCCATGCTTATATATCAGTTTGAATATATGTGGTCATGAATTATTATTGTTGACATTTTCCTGTGGTAAGTAAGTTCGGTGGTGATAAATTAAATCCCCATTTTCCTCTATGTCTGATGAAAACAATTTTTTATAAAAATATGCTTTGAGTGACAGCAACCATGGAAGACTATATGATAGCTGAGTATGTGGAGTTTGCTAATAAAAATCTTAGATAGACCCTTCCAGAAAGTACAATGACTTGGATGACTAAGAACATAGTTTGTTAGTTTTCAAAAGAGTTTATTGTTTCTACTTTAGCTTGTGGATAGATTATTACTTGATCATGAGAAGTTTGATGATTAGTAATTGTTGTTATAATAATAATAATAATAATAATAATCATAAGCATGATGCAACTATGTTTGTATTTTCTTTTATCGACACCTCTCTCTCTCTCTCTAAACCTGTTGTCATGATTATCTAGTTCGGTATTCGCTTGAGGGCAAGCGGAGCCTAAGCTTGGGGGAGTTAATACGTCCATTTTGCATCATGTTTTCTACTGTTATTTTTATTGTTGTGAAGTTATATTCCACTTTTTGATGCAATTCTAATGTTTTTTCTCTCTTAAAATGCAAGATACACAAAAAGAGGGATCCCTCCGCCAGCTGGAATTCTGACCTAAAAAGGCTACATCAAAGATAGCTATTCTCTGGAGCTCCAAATGACCTAAAAAATTATGGACAATTATTTCGAAATAAACAAATATGGAATAAAGAAGTGCTAGAAAAGACCCTCGGTGGGGCCACAAGTCAGGGAGGCCTAACCCCCTGGGTGCGTCACCTAAGCTTGTGGGCTCCATCGAGGCCCAAAGTGGCCCATCTTCTGCTATATGAAGCCTTTTGGTCTAGAAAAATTCAAGAGAAGACTATCGGGACGAGCCGCCGCCGTCTCAAAGCGGAACTTGGACATGAGCACTTTGCTCCTCGCTGGGGAAACTTTCCTCCGGAGGGGGAAATCAAAGCCATCATCATCACCAACACTGCTCTCATTGTGGGAGGACCCATCTACATCAACATCTTCGCCAGCACCATCTCATCTCCAAACCCTAGTTCATATTTTGTATTCAGTCTTTGACTCCAATCTTAGATTGATACCTAGGGTGCTAGTAGTGTTGATTAAACCTTGTATTTGATGCTAGTTGGTTTACTTGGTGTAAGATTATATATTCAAATTGTTAATTATATACTTATATCCTCTGCATCATGAACATAATGATGCTTTGTGAGTAGTTCCGTTTGTTCTTGAGGACAGGGGAATACATAATCATGTGAAGTTGGTTTTAGTTCAATGTTTCAATGATATGTTATGTTGTTCTTTCTCTAGTGGTGTCATGTGAACGCCGACTACACACTACTTCACCATGTTTGGGCCTAGGGGAAGGCGTTGTCGGATTAGTATGTAATTGATGGGTTGCGGGAGTGAAGGAAACCTAGACCCCAATTTATGAGTTGTTTCGCAAGGGGTTGCTTTGGATCTTTTTGTGTAATGCTATGGTTAGATTTATCTTAATTCTTCTCTTATATTTGTGGATGCTTGCATAGAAGGGATAATCATAAAGTAGGATGTTTGTTCAAGTAAGAACAATACCTTATCTCCGTTCCATCCGTGTAACAACTTATCAAAGCAATGAACACGAGTCAATGAATCATGCTGAAAGTAACTAGATGACTCTGTGTTCTCGAGAATGCTTTAGTCACTATAAAAATTCCTCCGGTTTTATCCTTAGCAATATTAAGGATTGTGCCACCTTGTTACACCTTGCTACTTTGGTTACTTGCAACTTGCTACAAATTATATTACTATCAAACTATCTGTCACAACTGTCTTACAACACTTGCAGTGAATAACTTGTTGAAGACTGCTTATCAATTTATTCAGTTCCTCGTTGGGTTCGACACTCTTATTTATCGAAAGGACTGCGATTTATCCCCTATACTTGTGGATCATCAAGCTTTATCAAAGAGGAGGTCACGACAGGTGCCCATGGACTAGCTAGCATCATTCCGCACCTTAGTCTAAATAGTTCAGAAGTTGTTTTACAATAAACTTGACTTTCTTTTGCGTGTATAAATTTTCATGAAAAATAAAACAACATTGATTTCAGGGCAAAAAACAAAATTTCTTTTGCTTCACTTATATTTGTTAGAGCATGGGCATATCTTTTGTAGAAAGAATTAAACTCTTTTGCTTCACTTATATCTATTTAATTATGCGGATGACAGGAATTGGTCATTCACATGGTTAGTCATAAAATCCTACATAAAAACTTGTAGATCACTGAATATGATATGTCTGATTCCTTGCAATAGTTTTGCGATATAAAGATGGTGATATTAGAGTCATGCTAGTGAGTAATTGTGGATTGGTGGAAATACTTGTGTTAAAGTTTGTGATTCCTGTAGCATGCACGTATGGTGAAACGTTATGTGATGAAGTCGGAGCATGATTTATTTTTTGATTGTCATCCTTTGTGTGGAGGTCAGGATCGCACGATGGTTAACTCCTACCAACCCTTCCCCTAGGAGCATGCTTGTAGTACTTTGTTTCGATGTCTAATAAATTTTTGCAATAAGAATGTGAGTTCTTTATGACTAATATTGGGTCCATGGATTATACACACTCTCACCCTTCCACCATTGCTAGCCTCTCTAGTACCACGCAACTTTCGCCGGTGCATTACACCCACCATATACCTTCCTCAAAACATGTGGCACCCCGATCCACATGGAGCAGGGGGCCTTCGCACATCAGTCCAGGATAACACCTGACGCACGACAGGTCCATGATACAGCATTCTAGGTACAAGAATATTCATCAAATACATATGTAAATGATTACATAGTGATGAATATAATCTTCTGGCACAGCCCTAAGGCTATTTACATTACAGCGGAAGTCTATTTAAATGGCGGCGGAAGTCTTGGAAGCATATCACTCTGGCTGGGCTTCACAACTCACAGGACTGGCAAGATTACGGCCTAGCATGACGGAGCAAGCGAACAATTCGAGCACGACCTACAAAACTGGCATGACACGCCAGGTCAGTACATTGAATGTACTTGCAAGACAACCAAATACATAGCATCCAAACAAACAGATGACAAAGCAAGAACCAAGCGTATGCAACAACCTATCTCATATCAATTACTAGACATGGCATGATATAGATCAACTGAGCATGAACAACATCATAGCATCTACTAACATGGCAATAACATGGCATATCAAAGCATGCTTCTAACATGTCAATAGCAAAACATAGCATATCATCTCAATCATGGCATAATTTAAAATATCAATCAAAGCATGGCATGGCATCATGAAACTATGCTGAAAATAAGCTACCAATCATATCCAATGCAGACATAACATGCTACCTTCATGCAATCATCTCATGTTCTACCATGGTTCTTTAAATGCAAATAAAAACTTACTACTTATGCAATGCAACCAAACTTGTGCACCAAGTCCCTAGGACTCCCTTACCAACGGTAATCGCTACTGAATCACCAACGTACCAATCTCGTGATCTTTCCGGCGATCACAACCACGACCAATATTTGTTATTAAACCGTGATCCTTCCGGCGATCACAACCACGACCAACACTTGGTATTTAAATCGTGATCCTTCCGGCGATCACAACCACGACCAACACTTGGTCTTTAAATCGTGATCCTTCCGGCGATCACAACCATGACCAACACTTGGTCTTTAAACCGTGATCCTTCCAGCGATCACAACCACATTAATCAGCTTAAATATTTCAGGTTTATCCTCCATTTCGACCAAGAGCCCATAGTGACCTACTACGAACTTGTGCCCATGACCGAGGACGCGACTATCGATAGATTAAATACACTCTGCAGAGGTAGCGCATTGTACCCACACCACGGAACCCACGGCCTCGTCATCCCATTCGGGTGGACCAACGTCATTCCGACGAAACCGACCTACTGTCATGACACTCTCCCGGCCACTCCGACTCACTCCCCACTGGGCTAGTCCTGGGTGGCCTGGTGTCTACCAAAGACACAACGACCACCGTCGTGGCCAAAACATAAACGATTCCACACGGGGACCCGGTACCATAAACTCAACAACGGGCACACAAGGCTTATGTCTGCCTACCTGATCAGGGTAGCGAGTGCCCATAACCTTCCCTAGTTGGAGGCACCGACCAGAGGCACGACAATAGATCGCATTCAGGCCGTCCCATACCAGCAAATGTGGCTGCACTGAAAAAGTTCGATTTGGCGGCACTATGACTCGATCCCATCGATGACGGAGGAGGTTTGTTATTATTAAGTCATTTTATTTCCTTCTCCATCATCACGAACATGCATGCAACAATGAGCATACATCATACAAATGCTTTGATAAAATATCGAGCTTCTCAAGTGAACAACTATCACATAAAGAACATGGCAGTACTAAGTACTAGCATACCAACGGTGCATTACAGTCATCATAGCATTTTATAACGATGTCACGAAAATAAAGTAGAGTAGTGACATGGCATTATCAATAACAACATTCTAACTAGCATGGCAAAAGATAGCATGAAAACATAAGCATGCATGGTAAGCATAACGGAATAACTGCAGATGAAACGATAAGCAACAACTGCAACTACACACACACACACACAAGGTGCAAGCAAAGTCAACATGCAAGTTCGAGGCTCATGATAAGAGGTTGGCTTGCCCGGGGGTCGACAAATACTCCAGGAAGAAGTGTGAAACGACCGCGGAAAAATATGTCGGAAATAGTTCTCTCTCGGAGGGGGCTGTTTACGGACAAGGGCAAAATGGTCATTTTCACTGTGTGGAAACATTATAAAAATGATACAAGCGGAAAGAGTTCGACGAGACGAAGACGTGAGCGTTGGAATCACCTTAATCGGAGTTACGGGTTAAAAGATACGAATGTTTAAAGTCCAGGGACTAGTCTCTAAAAATATTTCTACAAACAAGCCCGTATTCCCCTCTCGAGAATGCTTTAGTCATTATAAGAAATTCCTCCGGTTTTATCCTTAGCAATATTAAGGATGCTTTAGTCGCTATAAGAAATTCCTTCGGTTTTATCCTTAGCAATATTAAGGATTGGGCCACCTTGTTACACCTTGCTACTTTGGTTACTTGCTACTTGCTACAAATTATATTACTATCAAACTATCGGTCACAATTGTCTTACAACACTTGCAGTGAATAACTTGTTGAAGACTGCTTATCAATTTATTCTGTTCCTCGTTGGGTTCGACACTCTTATTTATCGAAAGGACTATGATTTATCCCCTATACTTGTGGGTCATCAAGCTTTATCAAAGAGGAGGTCATGACATGTGCCCATGGACTAGCTAGCATCATTCCGCACCTTAGTCTAAATAGTTCATAAGTTGTTTTACAATAAACTTGACTTTGTTTTGCGTGTATAAATTTTCACGAAAAATAAAATAGCATTGATTTCATGGCAAAAAACAAAATTTATTTGCCATTATAGGATCACTATTCACACTATTTTGGCTGATTTTTTTAAGTAGTCAAGGGGAGTTTTTCTTTTGCGGAACCTTTTCACAAGCACAGCGTATTTAAAAAATATTTTATTTTTTTGACTTTTTATTTAATTACTAAATTTTCTTTCGCCCACAGTCCGCCTCTTTTCTACTAAGGCGTATTCGCGAGAAAGAAAATCCCTGACAAAAGCTTCCCTGAAACCGCCTCCAAGCTCGCCTCCCCGCCTCCCCTCGCGCCGCGCCATGGACTTCGACCACCGCGCCCCGCCCCTCGCGCCGCCACCGCGCAGCAACGGCGACCTCGAGGGTCGCCCCCTGCTCACCCCGCCCTGGAAGAAGCGGCGGTCCTCGCACACGCCGACCCTGGAGCCGCCCAAGAACCGGGCCCGAAGCGGCACGTTCGACGCCTCCGTCGCCGCCAACGCGCTCACCGGCGCTTTCCCCACCCCTTCCCCGCGCAAGAACCAGTCCGGCGGCCCGTTCGACGCCGCCGACAACTTGCGCGGCGGTGTTCTCTTCTCCTTCCCCGAGCACAAGAACCTGGCCACGGCCAGAAGCGTGCCGTTCGCTCCGCCCCCGCCAAAGCGGCGGTCCTTCATCGAGCGGATCGACGTTGGCGAAGACGGCGACGAGGATGAGCGCAGCAGCACCCTCCCCGCTCCGCCCCCGCCCCCGCCCCCGCCAAGGCGGCGGGCCTTCTTCAACCCGTTCGAAAGTTGCGAAGACTGCGACGACGGCGAGCGCAGCGCCTCTTTCCCCGCCCCGCCCTCGCGAAAGGGACGGGCCTACATTGATCTCACCGGCGTCGTCGACGACGAAGACGGCGACAACGATGACAGGGCCACCACCCGCATCCCTCCCGCTCCAACCCGGCGGGCCTCCGGGCCCTTCGAGCCCGTGCCGTTCCTCCAGCCACGAGATGCTGGAGGTAGCGGTAGCCGTGGTCGGGGCGGCAGCGGCAGTCGGGGTCGGGGAGTCTGCGGTGGCCGCGGCCGGGGAGTTGCGGCCGGACCCGGCAGCCGAGCTCGCCCCCTCGCGGAGCTTCTGGGCGACAGAGAGCATGTGCTCACCCCGGATGGAGGTCCAGCACCTGGCCAGAGAGCCTCCTTCAGCCCCCCTCCCTCGCCCCCACCAAGGCGGCGGGCCTGCTTCGACCCGTTCGAAGGTTCCGAAGACGGTGACGACGGCGAGCGCAGTGCGACCCTCCCCGCCCCGCCCCCGCCAAGGCGGCGGGCCTTCTTCGACCCGCTCGAAGGTTGCGACGACGGCGAGCGCAGCCGTGGTCGGGGCGGCAGCGGCAGTCGGGGTCGGGGTCGGGGTCGGGGTCGGGGAGTCTGCGGTGGCCGCGGCCGGGGAGTTGCGGCCGGACCCGGCAGCCGAGCTCGCGCCCTCGCGGAGCTTATTGGCGACAGAGAGCCTGTGCTCACTCCGGATGGAGGTCCAGCACCTGGACAGGTGTGCCCAATTTTTACTCCTCTCTAAATGCAGATCTTTTCTTTTTGCTATTCAAACATCGCATGATCATAATACTGTCAAGTACACAGAACCGAGCAAGTTTGGCAATTTAGTTCAGCCGTCTCATCAATCTAGCTAAATGCATGTCTACACACCAAAGGTTCTGCTGTTAATGCATTGCTAGGGATAATACATTTACTGCGCCTAAAGTAAGTAATTTATTGGGAGTGCACCTTCGTGCATCCCAGAATGCTAGTAAAGTAAGTAATTTCCTTCAAATCTATAACTCACATTTACTGTAATTGATCGTCATACTAGGATGGTGCTTTCTGTACAAATGCATGATACTTTCTGTTCGATCTTACTACAATGGTGCAAATCAAGAACCGTTCGATGTTTTCAACGTGCATAAATCGGACACCACCCGTTATGCTTACAGTCGTTTTGTGTTAGAACGGTGAACACCAATGGAACTGTAGATATGTGAAATTTGTTTTGCAATTGTAGACTTTGAAACGGGGAACAGAAAACCGAGAGCTGTAGATATATGTCTGAAGATTGATTTCTGTCACAAGTTGAAAGAGTGAAACAACTGTTTTTGTTTCCAATCTTATTCTAGTGGGACAGGAAAATCGCCCCTTTACTGTATTGGCGCCTCATTTTGTTGACAATTTTCACATTCTGACAAGTAATGAGAGCAAGATATAATGACCATCTAATGCGAACGAGCAACTGTAGTCTGTAGAGATGTGTCTGAATAATGATTTTCTGTTCCAAGTTCGAAGTAGTTACAGGTTTTGACGAGAAGCATTCTTCTGTTGATTTTGTTCTGACGGTGCATCGATCAAAACAGGTTAGACTGTGCGGAGTAGTATGTTAGGCTGTGTTCGCTGGTTGCTCGCTCCCTTATTTTGGGTTTCTTTGTTTTCTTTCCTAGCTGTTTCTGTTTCCTTGGGCCTATGGCCTCAAGTCTACTGAATTCTACTTCTGATCATGAATGAAAGCTGCGCTCTGGCCTTTGGTCAAAAAACAGGTCATGGTCCACTTAGGCCCTCTAATAAGATCATGACCAGCGTCTTTGTAAAGCACTGTAGTTAAGACACCTACCACTAGGTTAAATAGGAGAGGGTGGAGGAGATCCCCTTTTCTGAGCCCTTCCTCAGTAGTTAAAAAAAAAATCCCTTCCACAGTATTGAGTTTGACTCCTACAGATCCACCATGGGCTGCTGCGACATAGTTCATATCATTTGGTTTTGTGTTAAAGATGGTATATTGTTTCTTGACATAGTTCATATCATTTGGTTTTGTGTCACTTCACTAATCACTTACATCTTGTGTGTATATGTTGTAGGATCTGGAGGAGTGGGAACTTCTAAGAGATCTCGCTCTTAATACCGAGTATGAGTATTTGGATGGGCTGCTCAACCGCTTAAAGGATATGCCGAAACGAATAAATGCGACGACGCGTGAGGGGTGGACCGTCTTTTACACAGGATTGGAGACCTGTTTCGTTGTGCGGAAGCAAATGCTCAAGGCAAAATGCAACCCTTCCCCAGTGCCGGATCAGTTTATGGCGGAAATTCGCTGATGATCGACAGACAGGCGATATAAATGTAAATGTAAATGGAGGAAACCATGGAGAGGAGGTGGAATCCTCCCTGAGACACGCTCGGCTATGTAAATGTAACAGTTGTGTATTCGGAATGCATCTTTTTCCTGAATTGTTAATCATTCGCGTAAAGCAATATATGAGTAGGACCAAGTGAAGGTGTGTTGTCATTCTGGTCTGATGAGTGAAGGAATGGAATGTTTAAGTTCGATGAGGAGCAGGTATTGTTTTGTTCCAGGAGCTGAGCATTACAGTTCCAGGAGCAAAGGAACGGAATGTTTCAGTTCGGTGATGAGCAAAGGCTGGAAGCTGTTCAGAAAACAATTTTTATTTTTTTTCGGACAAAGTTCAGTAAACAAATGTGGATACTCGACCCAACTCATCAATGTTAGGCCCAATGGGTGGAGCTTGTAAACCATGTGGAAACTGTAGACTGTAGCCAAGAATCTGCTCTTCCAGTATAGCTGCTCCTGAGAGTTGTGTAGACTGTAGACTGTAGTAGTGTGCCTGAATATCCATCCTTTCTGATGATGATCAGTCAGCGCTACTCTGAAGTTGGTCCTAGATCCTTCCTTCCTAGCGTTACGTTTCTTCCAGATTCTCCAATGGATCGAAATTGCAATCGTGTTCAGATTTTTTGGTGGAATCTTGCTTGCTTTGAGCCATCCATCTTCAGTGTCAAGTTCACCACAGGAAACCAAAATGCATGACAGCTTCACCCAACTACGTGCGGTCTGCAGAAATCGAAGAGGCGGCATGTCAGCATACCTGCTGCTCTCCGGATGACACACTGTAGGGGCGACCAGGCGGGGCAGTTTCAAACGCCGGCTGGGCCGAAAACACGGCCAATTCGCATGAGAAGCCCGTCCAAGTGGCACATGCCTGGACTGGGTTAGCAACTGTGTACCGACTAGCCCTGTATATCCACCTCAAAGGAAAAAAAACTAGCTCTGTATAAACATTAGCTCAAAAAAAGAAGCTCTGTATAAACGTCAACCCAATATCCCGCTTAATGCAAGATCTAGCCTCGCCTCGCCTCTAGCACTTGGGGCTGTTAGGTCTTAGTGGACTAGCCAATTAAAACCGATTTTGTAAAAGTTCAACAGATCGACACAGACCGGCCTTAGAACCATCCATGCTTGCCTAAAAAAACAAGAATCTTTCATACGTTTTTTTCTACTGTGTTTTCTTTATTTTTTTCTCTCTTTTTTTTAACACATGTGTAGTTTCTTTATACAAGTTCAAAAAATTCAAATACATGTTTTAAACATTGTGTACATGTATAAGTTTTTTCAAATATATGTTTGAAATTGTTTCAAATAAATTTTAAAAATACTAAAATACGTTTGAAATGTTTTCGTATAGTACAAAACATTTTCTAACATTGTAGATTTTTTAAACGCCGCCGGCAAGAGCCACCACTCCATGTGCTCCTCTCTCATCCAAGTTCATGCAGCGCTGATTCTCTTTGTGTTCTATTAGTGATATATTCATGAATTGAGTTTGCAGAACTAAACATACCATGTTATGTAGTAATATGTTGTGTAGCTTAGATAAAATATTCTACTTCGACACTGAATTAAACGTATCTGATCTGGTGACCCCTTTGAGTCGTTGGACCAAAGTGTGGCATTGGCTGGGCTGCTGCGTGGGGATTTCAGTGATACTTTTGGGTGGTCGTTTAGGTGGAGTGTGCATGAGCAGGCACCATAGCAGCACTTAGTGCTGGACTGTCATTGCATTTGGTCGTAATGATGTGGATAGGCTCTTGCCTCTTCTTCTATAATATATGATACACATCCTTGTGCGTGTTCTAGAGAAAAAACTTTAGCCCCAGTCTGTAATTATTTCGCACCAGCAAAAAAAGCCTTTATTCAGCACCGTGCTGGTCTTTTAAGTTGTTTCTAGACACTGATCGATCCAGTGATCTTAATGTTATGCCTGCAATCTGATTACACTAATGATTGGATTGAGTTTTAACTTTATCATTCGGTGTTGAATATGTATTTGTCAAGCCAATGCATATGCTTTTACAAAAGCTGTTTTATGAAGGCTGCACGGATTTATTTTTTATGCATTTCTGCAGCATGTGATGCTCTTTTTGTGTGCTGGTTAGTAAATATTTACCATTGTTGGATACTACAGAAATTCAGAGAATATTTGTCCTCAAAAGATATTGGGATCCACACTCCAAAGCTGATTTCAGGGTCAAGTGAAGATGGAGCATCAGTATTCAATCTTGAATATAAGAATGGAAACTGTGCTTGTTTAGCACAATCCCCTCAGCCGCACAAGCAGCTGGCTATCTGTGGTGGGTTCCGTCATGTCTTAGAGGTTGGGGATGTGTTTAGAGCTGAAGATTCCAACACACATAGGCATCTGTGTGAGTTTGTTGGTTTGGACGCTGAAATGGAGATTATGAGGCACTACTTTGAGGTGAGCAGGTTTGGTAGAGTGCTCTTCATTTACAAACACTTTTTTTTTGCGGAAATCTTCATTTACAAACACGACAATGGCTGAACTTGTTTCTTTAAACAGATTTGCGATATTGTGGATGGATTATTTGTAGAATTGTTCAGACACTTGAATGAAAATTGGAAGATGGAACTCGAGGCAATTAATAGGCAGTATCCATTTGAACCAGTGAAGGTAAAATATTTGTTGCTTCTTATTGCTTGGTGGTTCCAGTAATGTTACAATATTTGGGTTTTGTAGCTGAAATGGCGACTCACATTGTGTTTATTCCTGCAGTACCTAGAGAGTATCTTGAGGCTCAGTTACGAGGAAGGGATACAATTGTTGAAGGTACAAACATGTAGCTATTTCATTACCACCCTGATGTTTTTCTCCCATCATTTGAATTTTATGCTGTTCTCGTGCAGTATATAACTGCTATTTTAACTCTACTGTACACAGCCTGATGTATGACATCATAATAAGAAAAGAAAAAGAATTAAGCATTGGTGATTTATTTGCTTGGCAGGAAGCTGGAACAGAAATTGAGCCTATGGCTGACCTCAACAGAAATTGTCCCTAATTTTGTGCGTACGTTGTAATGCTTAGGGGGCACTGGGCCGAATCCAGGGAGACAGTGCGGTCCATCGGACCCGTTGCAACGCACGGGCTCTTTTGCTACTCCACCTCAAAGGAAAAAAAAAACTAGCTCTGTATAAACATTAGCTCAAAAAAAGAAGCTCTGTATAAACGTCAACCCAATATCCCGCTTAATGCAAGATCTAGCCTCGCCTCGCCTCTAGCACTTGGGGCTGTTAGGTCTTAGTGGACTAGCCAATTAAAACCGATTTTGTAAAAGTTCAACAGATCGACACAGACCGGCCTTAGAACCATCCATGCTTGCCTAAAAAAACAAGAATCTTTCATACGTTTTTTTCTACTGTGTTTTCTTTATTTTTTTTCTCTCTTTTTTTAACACATGTGTAGTTTCTTTATAAAAGTTCAAAAAATTCAAATACATGTTTTAAACATTGTGTACATGTATAAGTTTTTTCAAATATATGTTTGAAATTGTTTCAAATAAAATTTAAAAATACTAAAATACGTTTGAAATGTTTTCGTATAGTACAAAACATTTTCTAACATTGTAGATTTTTTAAATCAAATATATTTTACAAAAGGCATGAACATTTTTCTTAAAATTTTACGAATACATATTTAAGAATTCCGAAAGATTTTTATGAAATTACATGAACATTTTATTTACATTGTATAATTTTTTTAAAATGTAACAAATTTTATTGATACAAACATTTTTTTTAAACTTACGTACATTTGTTTTATACTGCATGAACATTTTTGAAATGTGTGATCAACACTTTTCAAATTTAAATAACTTTTTTGGAATATATTTATTTAGAATATTTTCAAACATAGACAAAAGTAAAAGGACAATCAAATACATGAAGTAGGTGAATAAATGAACAAACCAGCTATTGGACCTACCCACTAGGCTTTCCTTGACGTGACGCGACGGACCTTTCGTAGCAAACGAGGTATAGTTGTACCACTGTATAAATAGATGATCGATAGCTGCTGAGAAACTTGGCTAGAAGTGTGTAATCTGCTGTTGTGTGGGTGGATATTGCCACAATCAATTACCTTTCGGTTCATCTTCTTCAATTGGAATTTCGATTTTGTGAGCCAAACTATGGCGCCCCGATTCAGAGAACCGGAGGCCTCGTGTTTTAGCCCAGAGATCCATGGCATTTGAAACATGGTATATCTTGATACAGATAATACCATGATAAAAGGGTACTTTAATAGTACATCGTCTTAATAGTATATTACTCTTGCAAAGCAAGGCGACACTCCTAAGGCCTTGTTCGGTTACACCCTGCCTGAAGGGGATTGGAGGGGATTTGGGCGGAATTTGACTTACAGGGGATTCAATCCACTTCAATCCCTGTCAAACCCCTTTCAATTCCCTGTCAACCGAACGCAGCTTAAAGTGGGTGAGGTGCCTGATAGCGGGGTTGGCGGTGTCATTGAAGGAAGGAAAGACCACTCGGTTTGTGGTGGAACCGTGGGTGGGGTAGTAGTGGCCTGGGTGGTCCTGCATTGCTACCTTATAGTAGCATAGCTCGATCAGGGACTCCATAGCAGTGTACTGAACGACTTGCTCGGGAGTGGAAGTCGTTCCAGCTTCGGTGCAACAAGAGTGACTGCTGTTACGAGACTCAGCAGCAAGAAGCACCTCGGCGTCGTACTCATTCACCGTGGCGGATAGCTGCTCACAATACATCTTTATGTTGGAGCAAATCTGCGGGGGTAGAGGTGACGCCAGGTGCGACGAAAGATATCGATGAAGGTGTATGGTGAAATATGAAGTGGTACTCCATAGGTTCCGGTGCCATTTGTACTTAGTAGATAGAACGGTTAGCGCAACACTACTAGGAAAAACCTTATAAACAGAACTTTAGCAGTAGCGTGGGTCAAAAAAGCACGCTGGTGCTAAGTAGCAGTAGCGTGCCTGGACAAACCGTGCTACAGATAAAGTTCTAGCAGCAACGCGCCTTGTTATAAACACGTTACTACTAAAATTCCCGCGGCTTAGCCGATAGGCTACACATAGTAGTAGCGATCCATACTGAACCGCGCTACCGCTACTTCCTTTGTAGCAGCGCGTTTTATTCCAAAACTCGCTACTGCTAAAGGATATAAAATTAAATGGAAAGCAAATAGAAAGGTAATTGAAAATGAAAGAAATAGAATAAGGTGAAAGGAAAAAAATAAAATGTGAAGAAAAATAAATAAAAAAGAAAAAAAAAGATAAAGGAGTAGCAGTAGCGTGTATACAAGAACGCGCTGTAGCTAACATAGCAGTAGCGCGCTTTCTGGAACGCGCTACTGCTACTTCTGACTTAACCACCCGCACGGGCTCAAAAAATTTCTAAGTCCTCCATTCCCCACTGTTCCCCTACTCCTCTATTGCCGCCGCCCAAGCCTGCCCTCACCGCCGCCGCCCTCAACCTCACCACCGCCGCCCGCCGCCGTTCTCGACCTCACCGTCGCCGCCCTCGACCTCACCGCCGCCGCCCTCGACCTCACCACCGCCGCCCGAGCCCTCCCAGCACCGCC
>NC_057798.1:705571210-705578124 GCF_018294505.1 Triticum aestivum | reverse complement strand
TCTCTCTGCTTAGTTAGTACTAGATGTTGTTTAGTAGTAGTAGATGTTAATTTAGGGTTCATAGATAATGATTTTTAGTAGTAGTAGATGTTAATTAGTAGTAGTGATGGTACTAGTTAACTAGGGCAATATGGTTAATAGTAGATGTTTTATACTATTGTATAATATAGTTTATTTTTACTATTTTTAGTAAGTGTTTAAAATAATTAGTAAGTAAATTAATAAACTAGTTGAACTAGTTTAGTTTTAGTTGAACTAGTTTAGTAAGTAAATTAATAAACTAGTTGAACTAGTTGAACTAATGTATTTTTAGTAAGATAATTAATATAACTAGTTGAACTACTTTATTTTTAGAAAGAACTAGTTTTTTCTATTTATAGTAAGTTTATATTTAGTAAGAACTAGTTGAATTAATAAAACTAGTTGAACATGTCATATTTGTTGTTATTTTTTTAGTTTAAGCAATTATTCGGGATGTATTAATGATAACTTATAGGGTTTTGCTTTTGCAGAAATCAAGGAGCCCCTCCATCCCCACCATCATCCCCGTCACCGACCCCCTCCGACCTCGAGGTGAGACCAGCCAAACTTCATGTATATCTTGTGTTGCTCAAATAGGATATGTGATTGCCCAAGTGGCCGTTCTTGTTCAAGTTACACCTCCGAGTGGCCTATGTTTTGCCGGAGTGTTGATTAATTTTTGTTCCGACAAATTTCAGGCGCTCGATATGTCCTTTTTTAGCAAATGTCATGCCGGATTTTTCCGTGAATTCTGCCATGACTTGTGCTAGAATATGTAGGAAATATCGAGTGGACTAGATTTTCTCGAAAAATAATGATCTAATTTAGGTTTTTTAGTACATATATTTAATTGTACAAGTTTAATCTTTGAATTATGAACGTAGGAAATGTCGTACTCGGACGATGACAGTCTCCCGGGGGAGTGCAGCTGGTGCCATGATGATCGAGGTCTGTGCGACATGTTCCTTGAGCTGGACGAAGATCGGCGCTTCAGCATTAAGCTCGAGGAGACCTTCGATGTTGAAACGATACACAACAACGACAAGTGTTTTTTCGTAATTAAGCATGACTTCAACTATTTCAACGTCTAATTTTCATCTTTTACAATTCGACTAGCTTATCCCATGCCATGCAAGACGCTATGTCTTGGAGATGATGGGTTTTGAAGACCATGAAAATTTTGAAACAAAGAAAATACACCTAAGGACCCATCATGATATGGATTTTGAAGTAAATCTGTATAATTCTCAGAGCGTAACCCATTTTGGTTGCCAAAATAGGGAAGCACTTTGCAAAATCTATGGTTTTTATGAGGGTATGATTGTCACCATGGATCTTGGTGATCCTGACATCGAGCAAGACAATATGGACATTTGGATCCTTGTTGATACGCTTCCGATTCTACCGCAATGTGAGTTTCTCAAACATAGTTATTAACTAATTTATATTGTTTATTTCAAAATAGTTGACAGCTTATTTCCATTGACAGCTTATTTTGATTCTTCAAAGAATGTGCGGAAGATGGTAGACCAAACCCACTACACTGATGGCTCCGAATTAACTTATAAGGAGAAAAGTCATCTGGTCGCATTTTGTACTTATCTTGAGAATTACAATACTATTATCGAACTCCTCCAAATTATGGTGAATACGTGCCGCTAGTGCACGTGTTGAACCATGGTAACTTCTATGGAGATACCCTGGTAAGATTTTTTACTATTACGACATCCGTGCATCTTTTGCATACTTCTAAAACTAGTACATCATTGCTAACTACGAAGTTATTACTATGTTTTTCAATAGAAACTCCCGATGGATTATGTGCCTCATCTGATGTATCTGAATGGTCGCCTTGCAGTTCTGAACATACTGCCAGGTCAATCTAGGGACCTCACCTGTGCATATCGGATTTCTAAAACCGGTGAACACATGCTCATCAAAGAATGGAAAAAATGTTTGGACATTCGCAAGGAGGTTCTTGGAAGTAACATCAAGTGAAAGGCAAGAATTGGAGACGGGATAATCTCCATTCTCCATAATGGAGAGTCAGGGGCTATCTTGTTTTTTGCTATTTTACCTTAGAGAATGTAATAGGTCATAAGAGAATGTAGTAGGTCTTATGAGGTACAATATGTTTATTATGTGGTACAATGTGTTAGGGTTGATGACGAGGAGTACTTGTGATTACGACTAGTGACCCATTTGCTATGTGATGTCATTGATGAAAACGATGATCTTGAGGAGGTGTTATATGACAATGATGTATTATGATGATAAGTTGTTAATGATATATTGATGAAGATGATATTTATTATATCATTGGGTGAAAGAATCGCGGATTAATTTCAAGTGGATGGACATCCACTTGAAACTAGTCCACGGTTCTTTCACCTCATGACGTAATAACTCATTATGATGTAAAAACAATCTCTAAAATCCTGTTGTATGAAAACTTGTGTAAAGGTGTATGAATACAACATGAAATTAAAAAAATAAAATACTAAATAATAATAGTAGCGCGGGCAGGGAGAAGCGCTACTACTAATTACCAGTAGTGCTCCTCTGGGGAAGCGCTACTACTATGTCGATTTAGCAGTAGCGTGTGTTGAGGCACACTACTGCTAATCTTTAGCTATAGCGTCGTACCAGTAGCGCTCCTGCCCGCGCTACTGATAGGCCTAAAACGCTCGCTGCTGCTAGGCTTTCCCCTAGTAGTGCAAAGAGAAATAAATATGCATGTTGTGCACGATCAAATGCAACAACCAATCTAGACTCTCTACCAGTGGTCACTAGCGTTCCTACTAACTAGTGTGTCCTACAGTCAGCACGGATCTGATACGAAGTCTTGTGGCATCCCGATTCAAAGAAGCGGAGGTTTCGTGTTTCAGCCCAGAGATGCATGTCTTCTAAAACACGGTATAACTTGATACTAATAATACCATGATAAAAAGGTACTTTAATCGTACATCGTCTTAATAGTACATCATCTTAATAGTACAATACTCTTGTGAAGCAAGGCGACACTCCTGGTTTCATTAGTTTGGGTACTTGTTTGTCCGAACAACTTAACGTCGATAAACTAACGACAAAAGCGGAAAGAACACAACGGAAGGCGTGGTGATGGTGGGACTCCAATCCAATGGGACACTACTGGGACACCATCTAGTACATGTACTCGAACACCTTGGGGCACTCCTCTACGGGTTCTCCCGCACCTGGCATGATAAGACAGGTTAGTACTTTGAATGTACCCAGAAGCTCACAAACAATCCAAAAGTAAGCAAGCAGCAAGAACAAGGTAAATAAACACAAAAGAAGATTGAAGACTTGCATTACATCTACAAAATAACCATTGTGTAAACTTAGCTTGGCCATTTAACATCCCATGGACCACTCCAGCATGATCATGATCCTCGATCATCCGACTCTTCTCAACTGATCACGCCGTGATTGTTACAGTTATCTTAACCATCTTTCATTCTCTTAACTTTAGCTTATTGGTGACATTGCTCAAATAGTGTGTGAAATATCGAGGATGTCGTCTAGAGGGGGGGGGGGGTGAATAGGCGCTTTAAAATAATTACGGTTTAGGCTTGAACAAATGTGGAATAAACCTAATGGTTAATTTGTCAAGCACAAAACCTAAAACAACTAGACTCACCTATGTGCACCAACAACTTATGCTAAGCAAGATAAGCAACTATGTGATAGCAAGATATATGACAAAGAATAATATGGCTATCACAAAGTAAAGTGCATAAGTAAAGGGCTCGGGTAAGAGATAACCGAGGCACGCGGAGACGACGATGTATCCCGAAGTTCACACCCTTGCGGATGCTAATCTCCGTTTGGAGCGGTGTGGAGGCACAATGCTCCCCAAGAAGCCACTAGGGCCACCGTAATCTCCTCATGCCCTCGCACAATGCAAGATGTCGTGATTCCACTAAGGGACCCTTGAGGGCGGTCACCGAACATGTACAAATGCCGACCCTTGGGGGCGGTCACCGAAGCTGTACACTTTGGCAACCCTTGGGGGCGGTCACCGGTACCCGTCAAATTGCTCGGGGCGATCTCCACAACCTAATTGGAGACCCCGATGCTTGCCCGGAGCTTTACACCACAATGATTGAGCTCCCAACACCACCAACCGTCTAGGGCACCAAGGCACCCAAGAGGAACAAGCTCTAGGGTGCCCGAACACCCAAGAGTAATAAGCTTCTCAAACTTCACTTCCACGTATCACCGTGCAGAACTCAAACTGATGCACCAAATGCAATGGCAAGGGCACACAGAGTGTCCAAGTCTTTCTCTCTCAAATCCCACCGAAGCAACTAATGCTAGGGAGGAAGATGAGAGGAAGAACAAGAAGGAGAGCACCAAGAACTCCAAGATCTAGATCCAAGGGGTTCCCCTCACATAGAGGAGAAATTGATTGGTGGAAATGTGGATCTAGATCTCCTCTCTCTTTTTCCTCAAAAACTAGCAAGAATCCATGGAGGGATTGAGAGTTAGCAAGCTCGAAGAAGGTCAACAATGGGGAAAGAACACGAGCTCAAAGGATAAGGTTCATTGGGGAAGAAGACCCCCTTTTATAGGTGGGAAACAATCCAACCGTTATGCTAACAGCCCGCACAAAGCGGTACTACCGCTCCAAGGAGAGGTACTACCGCTAGGGCGGTAGTACCCCTTTGAAACACAACAGCGAGGAGGCGAAAAGGCCAGAAGAACCGTCGGAGAGGTAGTACCGCTTGACCTCACGGTACTACCGCTAGGGGTAGCGATACTAATGCTATGGGTAGCGGTACTACTGCTTGCGAGCGGTACTAAAAAATTACATCCGGGCCTACCACCGCAGGACTTGGGACGAGTTTTTGGTCCGGAGGGGTACTACCGCTGTAGGAGCCGCGGTTGTACCGCTCTGGAGCGGTAGTAAAAAATTACATCCGCTCCAATTCGCGGTAGTACCGCTGCATCCTTTTCAGAACACCAAAACTGCCACAACTTTTGCAAACGGACTCCGAATTCGATGAAACCAAGTTTGTTGGAAAGCTAGAGACAAGGGCTAACACAATCTTTAAAGAAATATCAATAAGAATCAAATTAGAAAAGGCCCATAAGAAAATGGTGAGAACTCTTCCTCGGATAAGACCGGTAAAACCTCCAACACCGAAAACATCATAGAAGACGCATGCGAACTCCGTTTTCGATGAACTCAAGCTTGTCATCAAGATGACCATAAGCTCTAAGACTCACAAAGAGAACCAAACAAGAACCAAGAAACATGATGCAAGGATGCAATGGTTTGAGCTCTCTACTAACGATACGATCAAGCTACCAACTTGAGAGCCCCCCTTGATAGTATGGCAAATGATCCTATAACCCGGTCTCCCAACTACCACCACGAGACCGGTAAAATAGAAAATATATCAAGGGCAAACCTTTGCCTTGCACATGGTCCACTTGAGCTAGATGATGACGATCTTGACTCCCTCAAGTTGGACCACCTTTCTTGATTGCGTTGGCTCGATGAAGACTAGATGATTGCTCCCCCATAGTTCACTATGGGTGAGCCACTCTTCGGCACATCTTCACAAGTCCATTGACACCACAATGGATGGCAAGATTCAAGCACTTGATCTCTTCACGATGCTCCACTTGAACTTGCACAAGGCAATCTTGATGACGATCACCACTTGATGTCATCCTTTCCATGGGTTGTATGATATCTTCCTCTTGACGCAAGCCCATGGATACGTACCTAACCCCACATAGAATTCTCACATAGACCATGGGTTAGTACACAAAGTGCAATGGACAATGCGTACCATACCATGGGATCACTTGATCCCTCTCGGTACATCTTCTACGCTTTGTGAGTTGATCAACTTGATTCACTCTTGACTTAGTCTTGATCAACCTTGAATCTTTGCAACTCTCTTCATTTGGATGATGTCTTGAAGGTAAACATGAATGATCACACAACCTTCTTCTTCAAGACATGCTTGCAATAAGCTCAACACTCACATGACCAATCTTTGGATAATTCCTTAATAGCACCTTGGTCAACTCATAAACTCCTTGAAACCAACACATGGACTTCAAGAAAAGCCTATGGACAAATCCTTCAAATATAACTCAAGACAACCATTAGTCCATAGAGATTGTCATCAATTGCCAAAACCAAACATGGGAGCACCGCATGTTCTTTCAATCTCCCCCATTTTGGCAATTTATGAGAAGAACTTTAAAGAGAGTTTATACAAGCAATTATGCATCACCATGCAATGCAACAACCAATGATGCATGAGAATGAGATGTTGGGAACGTAGTAATTTCAAAAAAAATCCTATGCACACGCAAGATCATGGTGATGCATAGCAACGAGAGGGGAGAGTGTTGTCCATGTACCCTCGTGGACCATAAGCGGAAGCGTTATGACAACGCGGTTGATGTAGTCGTACGTCTTCACGATCCGACCGATCCAAGTACCGAACATACGGCACCTCCGAGTTCAGCACACGTTCAACTCGATGACGATCCCCGGACTCCGATCCAGCAGGGTGTCGGGGATGAGTTTCGTCAGCACGACGGCGTGGTGACGATGATGATGTTCTACCGACACAGGGCTTCGCCTAAGCACCGCAATGATATGACCGAGGTGGAATATAGTGGAGGGGGGCACCGCACACGGCTAAGGAACGATCACGATGATCAACTTGTGTGTCTAGAGGTGCCCCTGCCCCCGTATATAAAGGAGGGAGGGGGGAGGTGCGGCCGGCCCCCTAGGGGCGCGCCTGGAGGAGTCCTACTCCCACCGGGAGTAGGACTCCCTCCTCTTGCCATGTTGGAGAAGGAAAGGGGGAAGGGGAAAGAGGAAAGGGGGGCGCCGCCCC
>NC_057798.1:705514045-705570910 GCF_018294505.1 Triticum aestivum | reverse complement strand
ATCCCGATTTCACCCGGACGTTTCCGATATCCAAATATAGGCTTCCAATATATCAATCTTTATGTCTCGACCATTTTGAGACTCCTCGTCATGTCCGTGATCAAATCCGGGAGTCCAAACAACCTTCGGTACATCAAAACTTATAAACTCATAATAAAACTGTCATCATAACGTTGAGCGTGCGGACCCTAAGGGTTCGAGAACTATGTAGACATGACCTAGAACTGTTCCCGGTCAATAACCAATAGCGGAACCTGGATGCTCATATTGTCTCCTACATATTCTACGAAGATCTTTATCGGTCAAACCGCATAACAACATACGTTATTCCCTTTGTCATCGGTATGTTACTTGCCCGAGATTCGATCGTCGGTATCCAATATCTAGTTCAATCTCGTTACCGGAAAGTCTCTTTACTCGTTACGTAATGCATCATTCTGTAACTAACTCATTAGCTACATTCCTTGCAAGGCTTATAGTGATGTGCATTACCGAGAGGGCCCAGAGATACCTCTCCAACAATCGGAGTGACAAAACCTAATCTCGAAATACGCCAACTCAACATGTACCTTTGGTGACACCTGTAGAGCTCCTTTATAATGAACGAGTTACGTTGTGACATTTGGTAGCACACAAAGTGTTCCTCCGATAAACGGGAGTTGCATAATCTCATAGTTGTAGGAACTTTGTATAAGTCATGAAGAAAGCAATAGCAGCATACTAAACGATCAAGTGCTAGGCTAACGGAATGGGTCAAGTCAATCACATCATTCTCCTAATGATGTGATCCCGTTAATCAAATGACAACACATGTCTATGGTTAGGAAACATAACCATCTTTGATTAATGAGCTAGTCAAGTAGAGACTGTAGAGGCACACTAGTGACATTATGTTTGTCTATGTATTCACACATGTATCATGTTTCCGGGTAAAACAATTCTAGCATGAATAATAAACATTTATCATGATATGAGGAAATAAATAATAACTTCATTATTGCCTCTAGGGCATATTTCCTTCAGTCTCCCACATGCACTAGAGTCAATAATCTAGATTACACAGTAATGATTCTAACACCCATGGAGTCTTGGTGCTGATCATGTTTTGCTCATGGAAGAGGCTTAGTCAATGGGTCTGCAACATTCAGATCTATATGTATCTTGCAAATCTCTATGTCTCCCACCTGGACTTGGTCCCGCATGGAATTGAAGCGTCTCTTGATGTGCTTGGTCCTCTTGTGAAATCTGGATTCCTTTGCCAAGGCAATTGCACCAGTATTGTCACAGAAGATCTTCATTGGTCCCGATGCACTAGGTATGACACCTAGATCGGAAATGAACTCCTTCATCCAGACTCCTTCATTTGCTGCTTCCGAAGCAGCTATGTACTCCGCTTCGCATGTAGATCCCGCCACAATGCTTTGTTTAGAACTGCACCAACTTACAGCTCCACCATTTAATAAAAACACGTATCCGGTTTGCGATTTAGAATCGTCCGGATCAGTGTCAAAGCTTGCATCGACGTAACCATTTACGACTAGCTCTTTGTCACCTCCATAAACGAGAAACATATCCTTAGTCCTTTTCAGGTATTTCAGGATGTTCTTGACCGCTGTCCAGTGATCCACTCCTCGATTACTTTGGTACCTACCTGCCAAGCTTATTGCTAAGCACACGTCAGGTCTGGTACACAGCATTGCATACATGATAGAGCCTATGGCTGAAGCATAGGGAACATCTTTCATTTTCTCTCTATCTTCTGTTGTGGTCGGGCATTGAGTCTGACTCAACTTCACACCTTGTAATACAGGCAAGAACCCTTTCTTTGCCTAATCCATTTTGAACTTTTTCAAAACTTTATCAAGGTATGTGCTTTGTGAAAGTCCAATTAACCGTCTTGATCTATCTCTATAGATCTTGATGCCCAATATGTAAGCAGCTTCACTGAGGTCTTTCATTGAAAAACTTTTATTCAAGTATCCCTTTATGCTATCCAGAAATTCTATATCATTTCCAATTAATAATATGTCATCTACATATAATATCAGAAATGCTACAGAGCTCCCACTCACTTTCTTGTAAATACAGGCTTCTCCAAAAGTCTGTATAGAACCATATGCTTTGATCACACTATCAAAGCATTTATTCCAACTCCGAGATGCTTGCACCAGTCCATAAATGGATCGCTGGAGCTTGCACACTTTGTCATCACCTTTTGGATCGACAAAACCTTCTGGTTGCATCATATACAACTCTTCTTCCAGAAATCCATTCAGGAATGCAGTTTTGACATCCATTTGTCAAATTTCATAATCATAAAATGCGGCAATTGCTAACATGATTTGGAGAGACTTAAGCATCGCTACGGGTGAGAAAGTCTCATCGTAGTCAACGCCTTGAACTTGTCGAAAACCTTTCGCAACAAGTCAAGCTTTGTAGACAGTTATATTACCATCAGCGTCAGTCTTCTTCTTAAAGATCCATTTATTCTCAAGGGCTTGCCGATCATCGGGCAAGTCAACCAAAGTCCATACTTTGTTTTCATACATGGATCCCATCTCGGATTTCATGGCTTCAAGCCATTTTGCGGAATCTGGGCTCATCATCGCTTCCTCATAGTTCGTAGGTTCGTCATGGTCAAGTAACATGACTCCCAGAATAGGATTACCGTACCACTCTGGTGCGGATCTTACTCTGGGAGACCTACGAGGTTCAGTAGAAACTTGATCTGAAGTTTCATGATCAATATAATTAGCTTCCTCACTAATTGGTGTAGTTGTCATAGGAACCGGTTCTTGTGATGGGCTACTTTCCAATAAGGGAGCAGGTACAGTTACCTCATCAAGTTCTACTTTCCTCCCACTCACTTCTTTCGAGAGAAACTCCTTCTCTAGAAAGGATCCGAATTTAGCAACGAATATCTTGCCCTCAGATCTGTGATAGAAGGTGTACCCAATAGTCTCTTTTGGGTATCCTATGAAGACACATTTCTCCGATTTGGGTTCGAGCTTATCTGGTTGAAGTTTCTTCACATAAGCATCGCAACCCCAAACTTTAAGAAACGACAACTTTGGTTTCTTGCCAAACCACAGTTCATAAGGCGTCGTCTCAACGGATTTTGATGGTGCCCTATTTAACGTGAATGCAGCCGTCTCTAAAGCATAACCCCAAAACGATAGCGGTAAATCAGTAAGAGACATCATAGATCGCACCATATCTAGTAAAGTACGATTACGACGTTCGAACACACCATTTCGCTGTGGTGTTCTGGGTGGCGTGAGTTGCGAAACTATTCCGCATTGCTTCAAATGTAAACCAAACTCGTAACTCAAATATTCTCCTCCACGATCAGATCGTAGAAAATTTATTTTCTTGTTACGATGATTTTCCACTTCACTCTGAAATTCTTTGAACTTTTCAAATGTTTCAGACTTGTGTTTCATCAAATAGATATACCCATATCTTCTCAAATCATCTGTGAAGGTGAGAAAATAACTATACCCGCCGCGAGCCTCAATATTCATTGGACCACATACATCAGTATGTATGATTTCCAATAAATCAGTTGCTCGCTCCACAGTTCCGGAGAACGGCGTTTTAGTCATCTTGCCCATGAGGCACGGTTCGCAAGTACCAAGTGATTCATAATCAAGTGATTCCAAAAGTCCATCAGTATGGAGTTTCTTCATGCGCTTTACACCGATATGACCTAAACGGCAGTGCCACAAATAAGTTGCACGATCATTATCAACTCTGCATCTTTTGGCTTCAACATTATGAATATGTGTATCACTACTATCGAGATGCAATAAAAATAGACCACTCTTCAAGGGTGCATGACCATAAAATATATTACTCATATAAATAGAACAACCATAATTCTCTGATTTAAATGAATAACCGTCTCGCATCAAACAAGATCCAGATATAATGTTCATGCTTAACGCTGGCACCAAATAACAATTATTTAGGTCTAAAACTAATCCCGATGGTAGATGTAGAGGTAGCGTGCCGACCGCGATCACATCTACTTTGGAACCATTTCCCACGTGCATCGTCACCTCGTCCCTAGCCAATCTTCGCTTAATCCGTAGTCCCTGTTTTGAGTTGCAAATATTAGCAACAGAACCAGTATCAAATACCCAGGTACTACTGCGAGCATTAATAAGGTACATATCAATAACATGTATATCACATATACCTTTGTTCACTTTGCCATCCTTCTTATCCGCCAAATACTTGGGGCAGTTCTGCTTCCAGTGTCCAGTCTGCTTGCAGTAGAAGCACTCAGTCTCAGGCTTAGGTCCAGACTTGGGTTTCTTCTCTTGAGCAGCAACTTGTTTGTTGTTCTTCTTGAAGTTCCCCTTCTTCTTCCCTTTGCCCTTTTTCTTGAAACTGGTGGTCTTGTTGACCATCAACACTTGATGCTCCTTCTTGATTTCTACCTCCGCTGCTTTTTGAAGGAAATATGCCCTAGAGGCAATAATAAAGTTATTATTTATTTCCTTATTTCATGATAAATGTTTATTATTCATGCTAGAATTGTATTAACCGGAAACATAATACATGTGTGAATACATAGACAAACATAGTGTCACTAGTATGCCTCTACTTGACTAGCTCGTGAATCAAAGATGGTTAAGTTTCCTAACCATAGACATGTGTTGTCATTTGATTAACGGGATCACATCATTAGGAGAATGATGTGATTGACATGACTCATTCCGTTAGCCTAGCACTTGATCGTTTAGTATGTTGCTATTGCTTTCTTCATGACTTATACATGTTCCTGTAACTATGAGATTATGCAACTCCCGTTTACCGGAGGAACACTTTGGGTGCTACCAAACGTCACAACGTAACTGGGTGATTATAAAGGAGTACTACAGGTGTCTCCAAAGGTACATGTTGGATTGGCGTATTTCGAGATTAGGTTTTGTCACTCCGATTGTCGGAGAGGTATCTCTGGGCCCTCTCGGTAATGCACATCACTATAAGCCTTGCAAGCAATGTAGCTAATGAGTTATTTACGGAATGATGCATTACGTAACAAGTAAAGAGACTTGCCGGTAACGAGATTGAACTAGGTATTGGATACCGACGATCGAATCTCGGGCAAGTAACATACCGATGACAAAGGGAACAACGTATGTTGTTATGCAGTTTGACCGATAAAGATCTTCGTAGAATATGTAGGAGCCAATATGGGCATCCAGGTTCCGCTATTGGTTATTGACCGAGAATAGTTCTAGGTCATGTCTACATAGTTCTCGAACCCATAGGGTCCGCACGCTTAAAGGTTTTGATGACAGTTTTATTATGAGTTTATGAGTTTTGATGTACCGAAGGAGTTCAGAGTCCCGGATGAGATCGGGGACATGGCGAGGAGTCTCGAAATGGTCGAGACGTAAAGATCGATATATTGGACGACTATATTCGGAGTTCGGAAAGGTTCCGAGTGATTCGGGTATTTTTTGGAGTACCGGAGAGTTACGGGAATTCGCCGTGGAGTATATGGGCCTTATTGGGCCATACGGGAATAGAGGAGAGGCCGAAAGGAAGGAGGGGCGCAGCCCCCCTCTGGTCCGAATTGGACAAGGGGTGCAGCCCCCTTTTCCTTCCTCCTCCCCCCCTCTTTCCTTCTCTCCTACTCCAACAAGGAAGGGGGGAGTCCTACTCCCGGTGGGAGGAGGACTCCTCCTGGCGCGCCCCTCCTGGCCGGCCGAACCCCTCCCCCTGGCTCCTTTATATACGGGGGCAGGGGGGCACCTCTAGGCAGAACAACACAAGTTGATCTACGGATCGTTCCTTAGCCGTGTGCGGTGCCCCCTCCACCATATTCCACCTCAGTCATATCGTCGCGGAGTTTCGGCGAAGCCCTGCGCCGGTAGAACATCATCATCGTCACCACGCCATCGTGCTGACGGAACTCATCCCCGAAGCTTTGCTGGATCGGAGCCCGGGGATCGTCATCGAGTTGAACGTGTGCTGAACTCGGAGGTGCCGTACGTTTGGTACTTGGATCGGTCGGATCGTGAAGACATACGACTACATCAACCGTGTTGTCATAACACTTCCGCTTACGGTCTATGAGGGTACGTGGACGAATACTCTCCCCTCTCGTTGCTATATATCATCACCATGATCTTGCGTGTGCGTAGGAAATTTTTTGAAATTACTACGTTCCCCAACAGTGGTATCAGAGCCTAGGTTTTATGCGTTGATGTTATATGCACGAGTAGAACACAAGTGAGTTGTGGGCGATACAAGTCATACTGCGTACCAGCATGTCATACTTTGGTTCGGCGGTATTGTGAGATGAAGCGGCCCGGACTGACATTACGCGTATGCTTACGCGAGACTGGTTTCACCGTTACGAGCACTCGTGCTTAAAGGTGGCTGGCGGGTGTCTGTCTCTCTCACTTTAGCTGAATCGAGTGTGGCTACGCCCGGTCCTTGCGAAGGTTAAAACAACACCAACTTGACGAACTATCCTTGTGGTTTTTGATGCGTAGGTAAGAACGGTTCTTGCTCAGCCCGTAGCAGCCACGTAAAATTTGCAACAACAAAGTAGAGGACGTCTAACTTGTTTTTGCAGGGCATGTTGTGATGTGATATGGTCAAGATGTGATGCTAAATTTTATTGTATGAGATGATCATGTTTTGTAACCAAAGTTATCAGCAACTGGCAGGAGCCATATGGTTGTCGCTTTATTGTATGAAATGCAAACGCCCTGTAATTGCTTTACTTTATCACTAAGTGGTAGCGATAGTCGTAGAAGCAATAGATGGCGTAACGACAACAATGCTACGATGGAGATCAAGGTGTCGCGCCGGTGACGATGGTGATCACGATGGTGCTTTGAAGATGGAGATCACAAGCACAAGATGATGATGGCCATATCATATCACTTATATTGATTGCATGTGATGTTTATCCTTTATGCATCTTATCTTGCTTTGATTGACGGTAGCATTTTAAGATGATCTCTCACTAATAATCAAGAAGTGTTCTTCCTGAGTATGCACCGTTGCGAAAGTTCTTCGTGCTGAGACACCACGTGATGATCGGGTGTGATAGGCTCTATGTTCAAATACAACGAGTGCAAAACAGTTGCACACGCGGAATACTCAGGTCATACTTGACGAGCCTAGCATATACAGATATGGCCTCGGAACACGGAGACCGAAAGGTCGAGCGTGAATCATATAGTAGATATGATCAACATAGTGATGTTCACCATTGAAAACTACTCCATCTCACGTGATGATCGGACATGGTTTAGTTGATTTGGATCACGTGATCACTTAGAGGATTAGAGGGATGTCTATCTAAGTGGGAGTTCTTAAGTAATATGATTAATTGAACTTAAATTTATCATGAACTTAGTCCTGGTAGTATTTTGCAAATTATGTTGTAGATCAATAGCTTGCGTTGTTGCTTTCATATGTTTATTTTGATATGTTCCTAGAGAAAATTGTGTTGAAAGATATTAGTAGCAACGATGCGGACTGGATCCGTGATCTGAGGTTTATCCTCATTGCTTCACAGAAGAATTATGTCCTTAATGCACCGCTAGGTGACAGACCTATTGCAGGAGCAGATGCAGACGTTATGAACGTTTGGCTAGCTCAATATGATGACTACTTGATAGTTTTGTGCACCATGCTTTATGGCTTAGAATCGGGATTTCAAAGATGTTTTGAACGTCATGGACCATATGAGATGTTCCAGGAATTGAAGATTAATATTTCAATCAAATACCCGAGTTGAGAGATATGAAGTCTCCAACAAGTTCTATAGCTAAAAGATGGAGGAGAATCGCTCAACTAGTGAGCATGTGCTCAGATTGTCTGGGTACTACAATCACTTGAATCAAGTGGGAGTTAATCTTCTAGATAAGATAGTGATTGACAGAATTCTCTAGTCACCACCACCAAGTTAGTAGAACTTCGTGATGAACTATAATGCAAGGGATGACGAAAACGATTCCCGAGCTCTTCATGATGCTAAAATCGACGAAGGTAGAAATCAAGAAAAACATCAACTGTTGATGGTAGACAAGACCACTAGTTTCAAGAAAAGGGCAAAGGGAAGAAGGGGAACTTCAAGAAGAACGGCAAGCGAGTTGCTGCTCAAGTGAAGAAGCCCAACTCTGGTCCTAAGCCTGAGACTAAGTGCTTCTACTGCAAAAGGATTGGTCACTGGAAGCGGAACTACCCCAAGTGATTGGCGGATAAGAAGGATGGCAAAGTGAACATAAGTATATTTGATATACATGTTATTGATGTGGACTTTACTACCGTTTATAGCAACCCCTCAGTATTTGGTACTAGTTCAGTTGCTAAGATTAGTAACTCGAAACGGGAGTTGCAGAATAAACAGAGACTAGTTAAGGGTGAAGTGACGATGTGTGTTGGAAGTGGTTCCAAGATTGATATGATCATCATCGTGCACTCCCTATACTTTCGGGATTAGTGTTGAACCTAAATAAATGTTATTTGGTGTTTGCGTTGAGCATGAATATGATTTGATCGTGTTTATTGCAATACGGTTATTCATTTAAGTAAGAGAATAAACTGTTGTTCTGTTTACATGAATAAAACCTTATATGGTTACACACCCAATGAAAATGGTTCATTGGATATCGATCGTAGTGATACACATATTCATAATATTGAAACCAAAAGATGCAAAGTTAATAATGATAGTGCAACTTATTTGTGGCACTGCCGTTTGGGTCATATCGGTGTAAAGCGCATGAAGATACTCCATAAAGATGGATTTTCGGAATCACTTGGTTATGAATCATTTGATGCTTGCGAACCGTGCCTTTTGGGCAAGATGACTAAAACTCCGTTCTCCGGAACAATGGAACGTGCTGCTGACTTATTGGAAATAATACATACCGATGTATGCGATCCAATGAGTGTTGATGCTCGTGGCAAGTATCGTTATTTCCTGACCTTCACAAGATGATTTGAGAAGATATGGGTATATCTACTTGATGAAACATAAGTCTGAAATAGTTGAAAGGTTCAAAGAATTTCAGAGTGAAGTGGAGAATCATCATAAAAAGAAAATAAAGTTTCTGTGATTTGATCGCGGAGACAAATATTTGAGTTACGAGTTTGGTCTTCAGTTAAAACAATGTGGAATAGTTTCACAGCTCATGCCACCTGGAACACCACAACGTTATGGTGTGTCCGAACGTCGTAACCGCACTTTATTGGATATGGTGCGATCTATGATGTCTCTTATCGGTTTTACCACTATCGTTTTGGGGTTGTGCATTAGAGACAGCTGCATTCACGTTTAAAAAGGGCACCATCTAAATCCGTTGACACGACACTGTATGAACTATGGTTTAGCAGTAAACCTAAGCTGTCGTTTCTTAAAGTTTGGAGTTGCGATGCTTATATGAAAAAGGTTTTCAACCTGATAAGCTCGAACCCAAATCGGAGAAGTGCGTCTTCATAGAATACCCAAAGGAAACTGTTGGGTACACCTTCTATCATAGATCCGAAGGCAAGATATTCGTTGCTAAGATGGATCCTTTCTAGAGAAGAAGTTTCTCTCGAAAGAAGTGAGTGGGAAGAAAGTAAAAGCTTGATGAGGTAATTTGTACCTTCTCCCGAATTGGAAAATAGTTAATCACAGAAATCAGTTCCAGTGATTCCTACACCAATTAGTGAGGAAGCTAATGATGATGATCATGAAACTTCATGTCAATTTACTACAAAACCTCGTAGGTCTACCAGAATAAGATCCGCACTAGAATGGTACGGTAATTCTGTTCTGGAAGTCATGTTACTAGACCATGATGAACCTACGAACTATGAGGAAGCGATGATGAGCCCAGATTCCATGAAATGGCTTGAGGCCATGAAATCTGAGATGGGATCCATGTATGAGAACAAAGTGTGGACTTTGGTGGAGTTGCCCGATGATCGGCGAGCCATATTGTATAAATAGATCTTCAAGAGGAAGACAGATGCTGATAGTAGTGTTACTATCTACAAAGCTTGACTTGTCGCAAAAAGGTTTTTGACAAGTTCAAGGTGTTGACTACAATGAGATTTTCTCAACTGTAGCGATGCTTAAGTCTATCCGAATCATGTTAGCCATTGCCACAATTTATGAAATCTGGCAAATGGATGTCAAAACTGCATTCCTTAATGGTTTTCTTAAAGAAGAGTTGTATATGATGCAACCAGAAGGTTTTGTCAATCCTAAAGGTGTTAACAAAATGTTCAAGCTCCAGCGATCCATCTATGGACTGGTGCAAGCATCTCAGAGTTGGAATATACGCTTTGATAAGTTGATCAAAGCATATAGTTTTATACAGACTTACGGTGAAGCCTGTATTTACAAGAAAGTGAGTGGGAGCACTACAACATTTCTGATAAGTATATGTGAATGACATATTGTTGATCGGAAATAATGTATAATTATTCTGCAAAGCATAAAGGAGTGTCTGAAAGGAGTTTTTCAAAGAAAGACCTCGGTGAAGCTACTTACGCATTGAGCATCAAGATCTATATAGATAGATCAAGACACTTGATAAGATTTTTCAATGAGTACATACCTTGATAATTTTTTTGAAATAGTTCAAAATGGAACAGACAAAGAAGGAGTTCTTGCCTGTGTTGCAAGGTGTGAAGTTGAGTAAGACTCAAGACCCGACCATGGCAGAAAATAGAAAGAGAATGGAAAGTCATTCCCTATGCCTCAGTCATAGGTTCTATAAACTGTGCTATGCTATGTACCAGACCTATTGTATACCTTGCTCTTTATTTGGCAAGGGAGTACAATAGCGATCTAGGAGTAGATCACTGGACATTGGTCAAGAATATCCTTAGTGAGGACTAAGGAAATATTTTTCGATTATGGAGGTGATAAAAGAGCTCGTCGTAAAAGTTACAATGATGCAAGCTTTTACACCAATCCAGATGACTCTAAGTCTCAATCTGGATACATATTAAAAGTGGGAGCAATTAGCTAGAGTAGCTCCGTGCAAAGCATTGTGGACATAGAATATTTGCAAAATACATACGGCTCTGAATATGACAGACCCGTTGACTAAACTTCTCTCACAAGCAAAACATGATCATACCTTAGTACTCTTATGGGTGTTAATCACATAGCGATGTGAACTAGATTATTGACTCTAGTAAACCCTTTGGGTGTTGATCACATGATGATGTGAACTATGGGTATTGATCACATGCAGATGTGAATATTGGTGTTAAATCACATAGCGATGTGAACTAGATTATTGACTCTAGTGCAAGTGGGAGACTGAAGGAAATATGCCCTAGAGGCAATAATAAAGTTATTATTTATTTCCTTATTTCATGATAAATGTTTATTATTCATGCTAGAATTGTATTAACCGGAAACATAATACATGTGTGAATACATAGACAAACATAGTGTCACTAGTATGCCTCTACTTGACTAGCTCGTGAATCAAAGATGGTTAAGTTTCCTAACCATAGACATGTGTTGTCATTTGATTAACGGGATCACATCATTAGGAGAATGATGTGATTGACATGACCCATTCCGTTAGCCTAGCACTTGATCGTTTCGTATGTTGCTATTGCTTTCTTCATGACTTATACATGTTCCTGTAACTATGAGATTATGCAACTCCCGTTTACCGGAGGAACACTTTGGGTGCTACCAAACGTCACAACGTAACTGGGTGATTATAAAGGAGTACTACATGTGTCTCCAAAGGTACATGTTGGGTTGGCGTATTTCGAGATTAGGTTTTGTCACTCCGATTGTCGGAGAGGTATCTCTGGGCCCTCTCGGTAATGCACATCACTATAAGCCTTGCAAGCAATGTAGCTAATGAGTTAGTTACGGAATGATGCATTACGTAACGAGTAAAGAGACTTGCCAGTAACGAGATTGAACTAGGTATTGGATACCGATGATCGAATCTCGGGCAAGTAACATACCGATGACAAAGGGAACAACGTATGTTGTTATGCAGTTTGACCGATAAAGATCTTCGTAGAATATGTAGGAGCCAATATGGGCATCCAGGTTCCTCTATTGGTTATTGACCGAGAATAGTTCTAGGTCATTTCTACATAGTTCTCGAACCCGTAGGGTCCGCACGCTTAAGGTTTCGATGACAGTTTTATTATGAGTTTATGAGTTTTGATGTACCGAAGGAGTTCGGAGTCCCGGATGAGATCGGGGACATGACGAGGAGTCTCGAAATGGTCGAGACGTAAAGATCGATATATTGGACGACTATATTCGGAGTTCGGAAAGGTTCCGAGTGATTCGGGTATTTTTTGGAGTACCGGAGAGTTACGGGAATTCGCCGTGGAGTATATGGGCCTTATTGGGCCATACGGGAATAGAGGAGAGGCCGAAAGGAAGGAGGGGCGCAGCCCCCCTCTGGTCCGAATTGGACAAGGGGTGCAGCCCCCTTTTCCTTCCTTCTCCCCCCCTCTTTCCTTCTTTCCTACTCCAACAAGGAAGGGGGGAGTCCTACTCCCGGTGGGAGGAGGACTCCTCCTGGCGCGCCCCTCCTGGCCGGCCGAACCCCTCCCCCTGGCTCCTTTATATACGGGGGCAGGGGGGCACCTCTAGGCAGAACAACACAAGTTGATCTACGGATCGTTCCTTAGCCGTGTGCGGTGCCCCCTCCACCATATTCCACCTCAGTCATATCGTCGCGGAGTTTCGGCGAAGCCCTGCGCCGGTAGAACATCATCATCGTCACCACGCCATCGTGCTGACGGAACTCATCCCCGAAGCTTTGCTGGATCGGAGCCCGGGGATCGTCATCGAGTTGAACGTGTGCTGAACTCGGAGGTGCCGTACGTTTGGTACTTGGATCGGTCGGATCGTGAAGACATACGACTACATCAACCGTGTTGTCATAACACTTCCGCTTACGGTCTACGAGGGTACGTGGACGAATACTCTCCCCTCTCGTTGCTATATATCATCACCATGATCTTGCATGTGCGTAGGAAATTTTTTGAAATTACTACGTTCCCCAACAGTGGTATCAGAGCCTAGGTTTTATGCGTTGATGTTATATGCACGAGTAGAACACAAGTGAGTTGTGGGCGATACAAGTCATACTGCGTACCAGCATGTCATACTTTGGTTCGGCGGTATTGTGAGATGAAGCGGCCCGGACTGACATTACGCGTATGCTTACGCGAGACTGGTTTCACCGTTACGAGCACTCGTGCTTAAAGGTGGCTGGCGGGTGTCTGTCTCTCTACTTTAGCTGAATCGAGTGTGGCTACGCCCGGTCCTTGCGAAGGTTAAAACAACACCAACTTGACGAACTATCCTTGTGGTTTTTGATGCGTAGGTAAGAACGGTTCTTGCTCAGCCCGTAGCAGCCACGTAAAATTTGCAACAACAAAGTAGAGGACGTCTAACTTGTTTTTGCAGGGCATGTTGTGATGTGATATGGTCAAGACGTGATGCTAAATTTTATTGTATGAGATGATCATGTTTTGTAACCGAAGTTATCGGCAACTGGCAGGAGCCATATGGTTGTCACTTTATTGTATGAAATGCAAACGCCCTGTAATTGCTTTACTTTATCACTAAGTGGTAGCGATAGTCGTAGAAGCAATAGATGGCGTAACGACAACAATGCTACGATGGAGATCAAGGTGTCGCGCCGGTGACGATGGTGATCACGATGGTGCTTTGAAGATGGAGATCACAAGCACAAGATGATGATGGCCATATCATATCACTTATATTGATTGCATGTGATGTTTATCCTTTATGCATCTTATCTTGCTTTGATTGACGGTAGCATTTTAAGATGATCTCTCACTAATAATCAAGAAGTGTTCTCCCTGAGTATGCACCGTTGCGAAAGTTCTTCGTGCTGAGACACCACGTGATGATCGGGTGTGATAGGCTCTATGTTCAAATACAACGAGTGCAAAACAGTTGCACACGCGGAATACTCAGGTCATACTTGACGAGCCTAGCATATACAGATATGGCCTCGGAACACGGAGACCGAAAGGTCGAGCGTGAATCATATAGTAGATATGATCAACATAGTGATGTTCACCATTGAAAACTACTCCATCTCACGTGATGATCGGACATGGTTTAGCTGATTTGGATCACGTGATCACTTAGAGGATTAGAGGGATGTCTATCTAAGTGGGAGTTCTTAAGTAATATGATTAATTGAACTTAAATTTATCATGAACTTAGTCCTGGTAGTATTTTGCAAATTATGTTGTAGATCAATAGCTTGCGTTGTTGCTTTCATATGTTTATTTTGATATGTTCCTAGAGAAAATTGTGTTGAAAGATATTAGTAGCAACGATGCGGACTGGATCCGTGATCTGAGGTTTATCCTCATTGCTTCACAGAAGAATTATGTCCTTAATGCACCGCTAGGTGACAGACCTATTGCAGGAGCAGATGCAGACGTTATGAACGTTTGGCTAGCTCAATATGATGACTACTTGATAGTTTTGTGCACCATGCTTTATGGCTTAGAATCGGGATTTCAAAGATGTTTTGAACGTCATGGACCATATGAGATGTTCCAGGAATTGAAGATTAATATTTCAATCAAATACCCGAGTTGAGAGATATGAAGTCTCCAACAAGTTCTATAGCTAAAAGATGGAGGAGAATCGCTCAACTAGTGAGCATGTGCTCAGATTGTCTGGGTACTACAATCACTTGAATCAAGTGGGAGTTAATCTTCTAGATAAGATAGTGATTGACAAAATTCTCTAGTCACCACCACCAAGTTAGTAGAACTTCGTGATGAACTATAATGCAAGGGATGACGAAAACGATTCCCGAGCTCTTCATGATGCTAAAATCGACGAAGGTAGAAATCAAGAAAAACATCAACTGTTGATGGTAGACAAGACCACTAGTTTCAAGAAAAGGGCAAAGGGAAGAAGGGGAACTTCAAGAAGAACGGCAAGCGAGTTGCTTCTCAAGTGAAGAAGCCCAACTCTGGTCCTAAGCCTGAGACTAAGTGCTTCTACTGCAAAAGGATTGGTCACTGGAAGCGGAACTACCCCAAGTGATTGGCGGATAAGAAGGATGGCAAAGTGAACATAAGTATATTTGATATACATGTTATTGATGTGTACTTTACTACCGTTTATAGCAACCCCTCAGTATTTGGTACTAGTTCAGTTGCTAAGATTAGTAACTCGAAACGGGAGTTGCAGAATAAACAGAGACTAGTTAAGGGTGAAGTGACGATGTGTGTTGGAAGTGGTTCCAAGATTGATATGATCATCATCATGCACTCCCTATACTTTTGGGATTAGTGTTGAACCTAAATAAATGTTATTTGGTGTTTGCGTTGAGCATGAATATGATTTGATCGTGTTTATTGCAATACGGTTATTCATTTAAGTAAGAGAATAAACTGTTGTTCTGTTTACATGAATAAAACCTTATATGGTTACACACCCAATGAAAATGGTTCATTGGATATCGATCGTAGTGATACACATATTCATAATATTGAAACCAAAAGATGCAAAGTTAATAATGATAGTGCAACTTATTTGTGGCACTGCCGTTTGGGTCATATCGGTGTAAAGCGCATGAAGATACTCCATAAAGATGGATTTTCGGAATCACTTGGTTATGAATCATTTGATGCTTGCGAACCGTGCCTTTTGGGCAAGATGACTAAAACTCCGTTCTCCGGAACAATGGAACGTGCTGCTGACTTATTGGAAATAATACATACCGATGTATGCGATCCAATGAGTGTTGATGCTCGTGGCAAGTATCGTTATTTCCTGACCTTCACAAGATGATTTGAGAAGATATGGGTATATCTACTTGATGAAACATAAGTCTGAAATAGTTGAAAGGTTCAAAGAATTTCAGAGTGAAGTGGAGAATCATCATAACAAGAAAATAAAGTTTCTGTGATTTGATCGCGGAGACAAATATTTGAGTTACGAGTTTGGTCTTCAGTTAAAACAATGTGGAATAGTTTCACAGCTCATGCCACCTGGAACACCACAACGTTATGGTGTGTCCGAACGTCGTAACCGCACTTTATTGGATATGGTGCGATCTATGATGTCTCTTATCGGTTTTACCACTATCGTTTTGGGGTTGTGCATTAGAGACAGCTGCATTCACGTTTAAAAAGGGCACCATCTAAATCCGTTGAGACGACACTGTATGAACTATGGTTTAGCAGTAAACCTAAGCTGTCGTTTCTTAAAGTTTGGAGTTGCGATGCTTATATGAAAAAGGTTTTCAACCTGATAAGCTCGAACCCAAATCGGAGAAGTGCGTCTTCATAGAATACCCAAAGGAAACTGTTGGGTACACCTTCTATCACAGATCCGAAGGCAAGATATTCGTTGCTAAGATGGATCCTTTCTAGAGAAGAAGTTTCTCTCGAAAGAAGTGAGTGGGAAGAAAGTAAAAGCTTGATGAGGTAATTTGTACCTTCTCCCGAATTGGAAAATAGTTAATCACAGAAATCAGTTCCAGTGATTCATACACCAATTAGTGAGGAAGCTAATGATGATGATCATGAAACTTCATGTCAATTTACTACAAAACCTCGTAGGTCTACCAGAATAAGATCCGCACTAGAATGGTACGGTAATTCTGTTCTGGAAGTCATGTTACTAGACCATGATGAACCTACGAACTATGAGGAAGCGATGATGAGCCCAGATTCCATGAAATGGCTTGAGGCCATGAAATCTGAGATGGGATCCATGTATGAGAACAAAGTGTGGACTTTGGTGGAGTTGCCCGATGATCGGCGAGCCATATTGTATAAATAGATCTTCAAGAGGAAGACAGATGCTGATAGTAGTGTTACTATCTACAAAGCTTGACTTGTCGCAAAAAGGTTTTTGACAAGTTCAAGGTGTTGACTACAATGAGATTTTCTCAACTGTAGCGATGCTTAAGTCTATCCGAATCATGTTAGCCATTGCCACAATTTATGAAATCTGGCAAATGGATGTCAAAACTGCATTCCTTAATGGTTTTCTTAAAGAAGAGTTGTATATGATGCAACCAGAAGGTTTTGTCAATCCTAAAGGTGTTAACAAAATGTTCAAGCTCCAGCGATCCATCTATGGACTGGTGCAAGCATCTCAGAGTTGGAATATACGCTTTGATAAGTTGATCAAAGCATATAGTTTTATACAGACTTACGGTGAAGCCTGTATTTACAAGAAAGTGAGTGGGAGCACTACAGCATTTCTGATAAGTATATGTGAATGACATATTGTTGATCGGAAATAATGTATAATTATTCTGCAAAGCATAAAGGAGTGTTTGAAAGGAGTTTTTCAAAGAAAGACCTCGGTGAAGCTACTTACGCATTGAGCATCAAGATCTATATAGATAGATCAAGACACTTGATAAGATTTTTCAATGAGTACATACCTTGATATTTTTTTTGAAATAGTTCAAAATGGAACAGACAAAGAAGGAGTTCTTGCCTGTGTTGCAAGGTGTGAAGTTGAGTAAGACTCAAGACCCGACCATGGCAGAAAATAGAAAGAGAATGGAAAGTCATTCCCTATGCCTCAGTCATAGGTTCTATAAACTGTGCTATGCTATGTACCAGACCTATTGTATACCTTGCTCTTTATTTGGCAAGGGAGTACAATAGCGATCTAGGAGTAGATCACTGGACATTGGTCAAGAATATCCTTAGTGAGGACTAAGGAAATATTTCTCGATTATGGAGGTAATAAAAGAGCTCGTCGTAAAAGTTACAATGATGCAAGCTTTGACACCAATCCAGATGACTCTAAGTCTCAATCTGGATACATATTAGAAGTGGGAGCAATTAGCTAGAGTAGCTCCGTGCAAAGCATTGTGGACATAGAATATTTGCAAAATACATACGGCTCTGAATATGACAGACCCGTTGACTAAACTTCTCTCACAAGCAAAACATGATCATACCTTAGTACTCTTTTGGGTGTTAATCACATAGCGATGTGAACTAGATTATTGACTCTAGTAAACCCTTTGGGTGTTGATCACATGATGATGTGAACTATGGGTATTGATCACATGCAGATGTGAATATTGGTGTTAAATCACATAGCGATGTGAACTAGATTATTGACTCTAGTGCAAGTGGGAGACTGAAGGAAATATGCCCTAGAGGCAATAATAAAGTTATTATTTATTTCCTTATTTCATGATAAATGTTTATTATTCATGCTAGAATTGTATTAACCGGAAACATAATACATGTGTGAATACATAGACAAACATAGTGTCACTAGTATGCCTCTACTTGACTAGCTCGTGAATCAAAGATGGTTAAGTTTCCTAACCATAGACATGTGTTGTCATTTGATTAACGGGATCACATCATTAGGAGAATGATGTGATTGACATGACCCATTCCGTTAGCCTAGCACTTGATCGTTTAGTATGTTGCTATTGCTTTCTTCATGACTTATACATGTTCCTGTAACTATGAGATTATGCAACTCCCGTTTACCGGAGGAACACTTTGGGTGCTACCAAACGTCACAACGTAACTGGGTGATTATAAAGGAGTACTACATGTGTCTCCAAAGGTACATGTTGGGTTGGCGTATTTCGAGATTAGGTTTTGTCACTCCGATTGTCGGAGAGGTATCTCTGGGCCCTCTCGGTAATGCACATCACTATAAGCCTTGCAAGCAATGTAGCTAATGAGTTAGTTACGGAATTATGCATTACGTAATGAGTAAAGAGACTTGCCAGTAACGAGATTGAACTAGGTATTGGATACCGATGATCGAATCTCGGGCAAGTAACATACCGATGACAAAGGGAACAATGTATGTTGTTATGCAGTTTGACCGATAAAGATCTTCGTAGAATATGTAGGAGCCAATATGGGCATCCAGGTTCCGCTATTGGTTATTGACCGAGAATAGTTCTAGGTCATTTCTACATAGTTCTCGAACCCGTAGGGTCCGCACGCTTAAGGTTTCGATGACAGTTTTATTATGAGTTTATGAGTTTTGATGTACCGAAGGAGTTCGGAGTCCCGGATGAGATCGGGGACATGACGAGGAGTCTCTAAATGGTCGAGACGTAAAGATCGATATATTGGACGACTATATTCGGAGTTCGGAAAGGTTCCGAGTGATTCGGGTATTTTTTGGAGTACCGGAGAGTTACGGGAATTCGCCGGGGAGTATATGGGCCTTATTGGGCCATACGGGAATAGAGGAGAGAGGCCGAAAGGAAGGAGGGGCGCAGCCCCCCTCTAGTCCGAATTGGACAAGGGGTGCAGCCCCCTTTTCCTTCCTCCTCTCCCCCTCTTTCCTTCTCTCCTACTCCAACAAGGAAGGGGGGGAGTCCTACTCCCGGTGGGAGGAGGACTCCTCCTGGCGCGCCCCTCCTGGCCGGCCGAACCCTCCCCCTGGCTCCTTTATATACGGGGGCAGGGGGGCACCTCTAGGCAGAACAACACAAGTTGATCTACGGATCGTTCCTTAGCCGTGTGCGGTGCCCCCTCCACCATATTCCACCTCAGTCATATCGTCGCGGAGTTTCGGCGAAGCCCTGCGCCGGTAGAACATCATCATCGTCACCACGCCGTCGTGCTGACGGAACTCATCCCCGACGCTTTGCTGGATCAGAGCCCGGGGATCATCATCGAGTTGAACATGTGCTGAACTCGGAGGTGCCGTACGTTCGGTACTTGGATCGGTTGGATCGTGAAGACGTACGACTACATCAACCGCATTGTCATAACGCTTCCGCTTACGGTCTATGAGGGTACGTGGACGAATACTCTCCCCTCTCGTTGCTATATATCATCACCATGATCTTGCGTGTGCGTAGGAATTTTTTTGAAATTACTACGTTTCCCAACACTTTTAGCATTGCAAAGAGCTCGGGAATAGTCTTGTCCATCCCTTGCATATTATAGTTCATCACGAAGCTCTTGTAGCTTGGTGGCAGTGATTGAAGAATTCTGTCAATGACACTATCATCAGGAAGATTAACTCCCAGTTGAATCAAGCGATTATTATACCCAGACATTTTGAGTATGTGTTCACTGATAGAACTATTCTTCTCCATCTTACAGCTATAGAACTTATTGGAGACTTCATATCTCTCAATCCGGGCATTTGCTTGAAATATTAACTTCAACTCCTGGAACATCTCATATGCTCCATGACGTTCAAAACGTCGTTGAAGACCCGGTTCCAAGCCGTAAAGCATGGCACACTGAACTATCGAGTAGTCATCAGCTTTGCTCTGCCAGACGTTCTTAACGTCGTCACTTGCATCAGCAGCAGGCCTGGCACCCAGCGGTGCTTCGAGGACGTAATTCTTCTGTGCAGCAATGAGGGTAATCCTCAGGTTACGGACCCAGTCTGTGTAATTGCTACCATCATCTTTCAACTTAGCTTTCTCAAAGAACGCATTAAAATTCAACGGAACAACAGCACGAGCCATCTATCTACAACAAACATAGACAAGCAAAATACTATCAGCTACTAAGTTCATGATAAATTTAGGTTCAATTAATCATATTACTTAAGAACTCCCACTTAGATAGACATCTCTCTAGTCATCTAAGTGATCACGTGATCCAAATCAACTAAACCATGTCCGATCATCACGTGAGATGGAGTAGTTTCAATGGTGAACATCTCTATGTTGATCATATCTACTATAAGATTCACGTTCGACCTTTCGGTCTCCGTGTTCCGAGGACATATCTATATATGCTAGGCTCGTCAAGTTTAACCTGAGTATTCCGCGTGTGCAACTGTTTTGCACCCGTTGTATTTGAACGTAGAGCCTATCACACCCGATCATCACGTGGTGTCTCAGCACGAAGAACTTTCACAATGGTGCATACTCAGGGAGAATACTTCTTGATAATTTAGTGAGAGATCATCTTAAAATGCTACCGTCAATCAAAGCAAGATAAGATGCATAAAGGATAAACATCACATGCAATCAATATAAGTGATATGATATGGCCATCATCATCTTGTGCTTGTGATCTCCATCTCCGAAGCACCGTCGTGATCACCATCGTCACCGGCACGACACCTTCATCTCCATCGTAGCATCATTGTCGTTATGCCATCTATTGCTTCTACGACTATCGCTACCGCTTAGTGATAAAGTAAAGCAATTACAGGGTGTTTGCATTTCATACAATAAAGCGACAACCATATGGCTCCTGCCAGTTGCCGATAACTTCGGTTACAAAACATGATCATCTCATACAATAAAATATAGCATCACGTCTTGACCGTATCACATCACAACATGCCCTGCAAAAACAAGTTAGACGTCCTCTACTTTGTTGTTGCAAATTTTACGTGGCTGCTACGGGCTGAGCAAGAACTGTTCTTACCTACGTATCAAAACCACAACGATAGTTCGTCAAGTTAGTGCTGTTTTAACCTTCGCAAGGACCGGGCGTAGCCACACTCGGTTCAACTAAAGTGAGAGAGATAAACACCTGCCAGTCACCTTTAAGCAACGAGTGCTCATAACGGTGACACCAGTCTCGCGTAAGTGTACGCGTAATGTCGGTCCGGGCCGCTTCATCTCACAATACCGCTGAACAAAAGTATGACATGCTGGTAAGCAGTATGACTTGTATCACCCACAACTCACTTGTGTTCTACTCGTGCATATGACATCTATGCATAAAACCTGGCTCGGATGGCACTGTTGGGAACGTAGTAATTTCAAAAAAAAAAAATCCTACGCACACGCAAGATCCTGGTGATGCATAGCAACGAGAGGGGAGAGTGTTGTCCATGTACCCTCATAGACCATAAGCGGAAGCGTTATGACAACGCGGTTGATGTAGTCGTACATCTTCACGATCCGACCGATCCAAGTATGGAACGTACGGCACCTCTGAGTTTAGCACACGTTCAGCTCGATGACGATCCCCGGACTCCGATCCAGCAGGGTGTCAGGGATGAGTTCCGTCAGCACAACGGCGTGGTGATGATGGTGATGTTCTACTGATGCAGGGCTTCACCTAAGCACCGCAATGATATGACCGAGGTGGAATATGGTGGAGGGGGGCACCGCACACGGCTAAGGAACGATCACGATGATCAACTTGTGTGTCTAGAGGTGCCCCCCTGCCCCCGTATATAAAGGAGGGAGGGGGGAGGTGCGGCCGGCCCCCTAGGGGTGCGCCTGGAGGAGTCCTACTCCCACCGGGAGTAGGACTCCCTCCTCTTGCCTTGTTGGAGAAGGAAAGGGGGGAGGGGAAAGAGGAAAGGGGGGCGCCGCCCCCCCTTGTCCTATTCGGACTAGGGGGGAGGGGGCGCGCGGCCGGCCCTGGTCGACCCTCCTCTTCTCCCTCATGGCCCATGTAGGTCCATTAACCCCCGGGGGGGTTCCGGTAACCCCCCGGTACTCCGGTAAAATCCCGATTTCACCCGGAACGTTTTCGATATCAAAATATAGGCTTCCAATATATCAATCTTTATGTCTCGACCATTTCGAGACTCCTCGTCATGTCCGTGATCACATCCGGGACTCCGAACAACCTTCGGTACATCAAAACTTATAAACTCATAATAAAACTGTCATCGTAACGTTAAGCGTATGGACCCTACGGGTTCGAGAACTATGTAGACATGACCTAGGACTGTTCCCGGTCAATAACCAATAGCGGAACCTGGATGCTCATATTGGTTCCTACATATTCTACGAAGATCTTATCGGTCAAACCACATAACAACATACGTTGTTCCCTTTGTCATCGGTATGTTACTTGCCCGAGATTCGATCGTCGGTATCCAATATCTAGTTCAATCTCGTTACCGGCAAGTCTCTTTACTTGTTATAAAATGCATCATTCCGTAACTAACTCATTAGCTACATTGCTTGCAAGGCTTATAGTGATGTGCATTACAGAGAGGGCCCAGAGATACCTCTCTGACGATCGGAGTGACAAAACCTAATCTCGAAATACGCCAACTCAACATGTACCTTCGGTGACACCTGTAGAGCTCCTTTATAATCACCCAGTTACGTTGTGACGTTTGATAGCACACAAAGTGTTCCTCCGGTAAATGGGAGTTGCATAATCTCATAGTTGTAGGAACTTTGTATAAGTCATGAAGAATGAAATAGCAACATACTAAACGATCAAGTGCTAGGCTAACGGAATGGGTCAAGTCAGTCACATCATTCTCCTAATGATGTGATCCCGTTAATCAAATGACAACACATGTCTATGGTTAGGAAACATAACCATCTTTGATTAATGAGCTAGTCAAGTAGAGGCACACTAGTGACATTATGTTTGTCTATGTAGTCACACATGTATCATGTTTCCGGGTAATACAATTCTAGCATGAATAATAAACATTTATCATGATATGAGGAAATAAATAATAACTTTATTATTGCCTCTAGGGCATATTTCCTTCAGTCTCCCACTTGCACTAGAGTCAATAATCTAGATTACACAGTAATGATTCTAACACCCATGGAGTCTTGGTGCTGATCATGTTTTGCTCGTGGAAGAGGCTTAGTCAACTTTATTATTGCCTCTGGGGCATATTTCCTTCATGAGATGCAAAAGCTTAGGAACCAAAACCAAAGCAAGGAGAAAAATCAGAAGACTTCTCCACAAAACTCTCTGAAACTCCTCCCCCATTGGCATCGATTGCCAAAATGGGTGAAAAGCTTAGAAGGCCAAAATAAACAGTGTTCCTCCATAAATTGTGTATCTCTCAAAAAGAGAGTGGAATACAATACACATATCCGATGGTAAATACTTGGAGGAAGACAAACTATATTGAGGCCCAAAGATTGCAAAAGAAAGATATGCCACAAAGACATAACAAAGAGAGACACAAGCAATCCGAAGATACCAATTGAAGCAAGCAATCAACGGATATCAATTGAACCAACTAGACCAATGATCCTACATGCCACAAGAATAAAGATATTATAATAAGAGCAAAGGAGTGTTCTAAAGAAACTAGAGAAGCTCCCCATGATTTGTGCACACATAAGAAATTTTGTATTTGAATACAAAGTTGCACAAAATAGGATCATAGCTCCCCCAAAATCAATAGAAACTCACATCCAGTGCAAGTAAGCATATAGGAAACAAAGCCTAGTGCTTGAAACAAGCACATGGTTGAGCAACATGTGAAAGAGGCAACTTAAGAATAGGCTCAACCAAAATAATGTGTGTGAGTCATGGCGAAGCACTTGAGAAGACTAAAATTAGGATGAGCATTAAGCATCAACATAGTCTTGAAAGAATGAGGAACACAGTGCAAGGCCTATCATTCCCACATACAACTAGCAAGTGGGTTCACAAGCTTACTAATAAGCAGAAGAGAACCTATGCTTGTGACAACCCGTGGTGAAGATAGACGAAGAGAGGCTCATCAAGACGAGGGATACCAATTAAGATGGCAAAAGCCTCGTAAAGATAAGCAAGAGGAAAATAATCTTCACCACACAAGAGTTCAACAAGATGCAATGATAGAGGACACGCACTCAAGGCAAAAGCTTTCACGGAGCCACCAAAGAAATAACATAAGGAAGACAAGGTGGACGTGAAAGAAAGGATATCAACTAGAGATGTAATTTCTCTCAAGTGTATAAGGTTCTATGTAGACGAAATCATGATGATATATATATATATATATATATATATATATATATATATATATCTACAAAGAAGAATGTACACCCAAAATAGTTACAACACAAAGGAACAAGATATCCACAAGGAAGTCATAAATATACCAATAAGATATTTGCTTGAAAGCATAGCACTTGGCTGGATATGGTCTTATTGAATATAAATGAAGTCCAAACACACACCCATCAAAGGCATCACAACTAGCAACAAGAGATCATCATTGGGATGCTTTGAGAAAGAAAACAAGTATCACAAGATATGAAATGAATATCATGCCAAGATACAACCTACACAAGGTTGAATGCAAGAGGGGAAAGCATGAATAGATACTTGTTACCGAGATATCATTGGAAGGATTTAGTAGATACCAATTGAAGGTAGATAGTAGTTCATTGATCATCCTAGCTTGACTCCAATATGCACATGGTGACAACACCTTCCTTGTGAGTGAGCCGAGCATCCAATGCATCTCAAGATGTTCCTAGAAGAACAACACAAACTAAACGGTACCCAAACTCATCGGGACCAAATGGTTAGAAACACCAATACATAGGACAAACTCCACATAATTATGTGCATATAGATATGAAAATGAATTTCATGCACATCTCATCCAAATTGAGACTAGGTGGAGTTTCCCCTATATATTGAGTTAAAGAAAGAAAGCAAGCCAAATAAAATACATGAAGTAAACATGCATGCTCAAGACTTTCAAAACCCGAAACCAAAAGACAAAGAAATGCCAAGTGAAAAGGATACCAAATGGAGAAATCATCACTTGGAAGATATCATTAAAGATACATCAAGGAATGAGATATCCATTGATACACACTAAATTAAAGATGTCAAACTCCCAAAGAAAGGATGGTTCCAAACAAACCAAGCTCTCAACAAAGTTTCATGATGGCACAAGGTACCAAAAGAAAAACGGCTTGCCTTCCACCAACACACACTTGATAAGGATCACAAGAAGAGTGTTGTAAAGAAAATAAGATAGCTCCCCCATGAGTTGTGCACTATAGAGAATTTGCTTTTGAATACAAAATGCACAAGGTGGGATCACCACTTTCACTATATCTAGAAAACACTAGACAAGGACAAGAAATTAACAAGATCCATAAGTGGTATGGAAGACAACAGGAGTTGACTGTCACACCCTAGCTAGTTCATGCATTAGAGTGTTGCATCATGTCTATTCTTCATCAGAAACTTGAAATGGGGATGACAGAACCCCCAGCCCCCTCTGAAACCAACTAGGGTTACTAAAAATATTTTCAATGAACCTGAAATGCCCTTCTAAAATGCCCATCATTTTTTGTCTTGGTTCAGAACCTCTGCCAAAAGTGGTGCACATTTTCCTAGGCCATCTTAGGGTTTTGAATTAAATCATAAATATTTGAATTTGGGCATTTCAAATTATATAAAATATTTAAATGCTCAAATAACTCCAAACTAAAATGTTTCATGTTGGAAATAATCCAACTATGGACCAGGAGTAGTTTGGTGATTTTAGGAGTAGCCTAAGTATTTTATTTAATTCAACAAAGTTGCAGAAGTATTAAAAAAACAGAAAACAAAAAAATGGAAAAAGCTTACCTGGCGCCCAGCACCCGGCCCACCTGCCGGCCCAGCCCAGCATCGCGCCAGCGAGCTGCTTGCCCGCCAGGCAGGCAGGCAGGTGTCGACGGCGAGCACCGCATGGGTGCCACGCACCTGCTCGCCGCCTCGCCGCCTCCCTCGCCCGACTAACGCCATGAATCGGCCTCTCTCTCTCTCTCCCGAACCTCCCAGACACCCCCTCTCCTCTCCAGCTCCTCTCCCTCGCTCTCCCACGCCATGGCCGACGCCATCGCTGCCACTCCCTCGCCGTAGCCATGCCCTCCGTCAACCCCAAGCCGTGCCGCCGTGTCCAGGAGCTCCGCCGCCGTCCACTTCATCGAGCTAGCCGAGCCCCGTGTGCTCGTGCGGCCCGAGACCACTGCACCGACCTCGCCCGAGCTCGCCGTCGCCGGAGATCCCCTTCAACGCCGTCGCCGCCTCAGCTCATCCCCGACCCCGCCGGTGGCCTCTACGGGAGCGCTATGAGCCTAGCTACCCCTCCGACCCTCCCTCTCTCATTCCCGAGCCGTGTAGCCACCGCACGAAGATCACACGCACGCACCGCCGCGGATCTCGTCGCCGACGTGCTCCCGGCCATCCTCCGGCCAACCCGCGGTGTCCAACGCACTCACCACGCTGCGTTGGGCCCAACCGTGCACTTCCCGCACCTCCCCGCACACCCTAGGCCGAGTTCGCTTTCACCCGAACTCCGGTGGCCGCCAAGGTCGTCGCCGGCGCCAACTCCGGCCACCCCGACCCCAACGGCCTCCACCAAGAGCTGCGGCTCGTCCTCAGCTCCACTCCGGTGGTCTCCGTGACCCATTTGGTGGCCGAAACGGCCAAAACCACTCCCGCCGCCGCGTCGGGCTCGCCGGCGGCTAAACGCCGGCGCCGCTGGCATTGACTTTGACCACGGGTGGGCCCTGGTTGACTCCCCTGAGTCAATGACAGGTGGGGCCCAGCCCTGTTAATTAAACAGGTTTAGTTTTATTTAAACTTTAATTAAACTAATCACACTGACACGCGGGACCCACTGTCAGGTTTGACCCGGACGTGTTCCGTTGACCTGCTGACGTCACACTGACGTCAGGCTGACGCAATAATTGATTTTCTGGAATTATTCTAATATAGGAAATTCCAGAATATAATTTAAACTTCAAAAATTCATAACTTTTATTCTGTAACTCCAAATCAGACAAATTATATATGAAAAATGATCAGAAAAATCCAATCTATCCATCTGTACTATTTTCATGCATGATTAAACAAGTTAACATGATGTTTAATACAGAACAAGGAAAAGCACTTTAAAAGGCCATGTTTGAGTTTGAAATTTGAATCTTTGATTCAAATTGGTTCAAACCCTTCTGGTTTTAGTTGCATTAGCCCAACACACTCATATTGCCATGTTTCATGCATGCATCATATTGTTGCACATTGTTTGGTGATGGTTGTGTATCGGTGTCCTTTGCGACAGGTTCTGCCTCCGAGGAGTATCGTGATTACCCTAACGAAGAACCGTATCAGTGCATCGAACCATCAGGCAAGCAACCAACCATTTGATCATATCGATACAATCCCATGTTCTCGCTCCTGCTCTCTTTTACTGCATTAAGACAACGCGTTTCAAACTGCTGTGTGCTACGGTAGTTGAACCCATTTCCTTTGCATGACCTGTCATTGCCACAGTAACTAGATGAAACCCACTAGCATGTGTAGGAGTTGATTGAGCCATATGTATGTGTTGTTCCTACCTTGCTATGCCTGCTATGCTTAGAGTCGTGTCAGGTCTGGCTCATCTGGGTGATGGGCTGGAGTGAAATGGTTATGTCGGTAATGAGAGTGGTGTGGTGAACACGATTTGGTAAAGGTATCGATGAGAGGCCATGTAGGAGTACATGGTGGGTTGTTTCATTGAAGCCGACCTTAAGCACTGAGATCTGTATGTGTGATTTAAGATACAGCTACTACCATGCATTGGGCCCTGAAATATGACCCCGCTCGACTTCTTATTCACCCTAGCTCTCTGTCCAGGAGTTGCACGTAGTTTCTGGTGTTTGTAGCCTACTGGAGGCCGTGGACAGCGCTGACCGTAGGGGTGGGCTGTGATGCGGTAGGTACGTGGCACGGTGTACCGAATACCCGTTAGGTATCTCGGGAACCCTGTTCACATCGTTCGGGGCCGTATGGGAAACCTCAGCCGGACTCCCTGCGGATGGAACCCGAATAGGCGATAAACCTGGACTAGAGGCTTAAGTGTTTAGGTAGGTCGTGGTCTACACCCACGTCGGCTTTCGCTTGAAGTCTGCCGAGCACATGTCGTGTGCAGACGCTAAGTGGTGGAAACATGTATGAAGAAGTACACCCCTGCAGGGTTATCATGATCTATTCGAATAGCCGCGTCCGCGGTAAAGGACTACTTGGTTGCCTATACAGTTCATAGACAAGTAAATGGAAACTACTAAAAGCCTCAAGATAAGTGTGAGTGCCGAGGATGGCTCTTCCGTAGGAAGACGGAGGTGGATCCTCGGTAGTGTATTGAATTGGTGAGTAGTGGACTCGTGTACGCAAAACCATTTCAAGTTGGAGTCTCGTAGGTTAGCCTAGCCAAGAGTCAAAGCTGGCTTGCTGCAATAACTCCACCAACCCTTCTTGATAATATGCATGTATGTAGGATCTGATGTAAGTCTTGCTGGGTACCTTTGTACTCATGTTGCTATAATTTACATTTTTTACAGAAGACGCTGCAACCCCTTCTGATGGGTTCTACGTAGACGTTGACATCAATGAGTAGGCTAAGGCCCAGGTGGTGATCCTGAGCTTGTGAAGGACCACGTAGTATAGCTAGGCTTTCCAAGCCTCTTTTATTTTACTAGTTGTCTGTACTCAGACAAGTTACTTCCGTTGCTGGTTTGTATGACTGTATGACTGAATGCTGGGTCATGAGACCCGTGCCTTTGTGTATGTTATGTATGGCTCTCTGAGCCTTAAATAAAGTACTTGTGTCGTAGAGTCATGTTGTGATGCTTTGTTGTATTTGCACATATCGAGCATATTGTGTGTATGATTGAAATGCTTGGTATGTGTGGGATCTGACTATCTAGTTGTTTATCTTTAGTAGCCTCTCTTACCGGGAAATGTCTCCTAGTGTTACCGCTGAGCCATGGTAGCCTGCTACTGCTCTGGAACACTTAGGCTGGCCGGCATGTGTCCTTCCTCGTTCCGGTGTCTGTCCCTTCGGGGAAATGTCACGCATTGAGTACCGGAGTCCTGTTAGCCCGCTACAGCCCGGTTTACCGGAGTCCTGCTAGCCCAGTGCTACAGCCCGGACCCACTTGCTGTTGACCGACACGTTCGAGGCTGGGTCATGAATGCCTGTCCCTGTAAGTCTGTGCCACTTTGGGTTTACGACTAGTCATGTCAGCCCGGGCTCCTTATCATATGGATGCTAGCGACACTATCATATACGTGAGCCAAAAGGCGCAAACGGTCCCGGGCAAAGGTAAGGCGACACCCGTGGGGATACCGTGCGTGAGGCCGCAAAGTGATATGAGGTGCTACAGGCCAGATCGATGTGACATCGAGTCGGGGTCCTGACAGCGTTGGCATCAGAGCTGGACTGCCTGTAGGTTCTCCAAGCCAAACCGGTCGATGTTGAGTCTAGAAATTCTTTAGTTATATGTAGGGGAATTGTTTGTGGGTTGGAACGTAAGGGTCTTTTTACTCCTTTATCTTATGACATTCTGATCTGAGTCAGTCTATTCTTCCATCGGGGGTTAAGGAATTAGGATCTATTCTCTCTATCAGGATCACGTGTTACTAATCAGTAGTACCTTATAGGTTTGATGGTTACAAGCCTAGTTCAGTTCTTCTACCACATTATGTTGTTAGGATGGATCCAGAACTTTGATATGATGATGTTGAGTGTGTATGAAATCCTTTGTCAAATGTCTCAAAATCCTTCTTGAGCATTTACAGCTGTTATGCTGCCGAAATTTTGCTAGAAATTCTAATGCCTTTGCATTATGATTGTGCTTTCAGATGGCCACTCGCGACCTTAATCAAGTGGTTCGCCTGACTCGATGCCTAGATGTACCCGGCCATACTGCCATGTTGGTCAGGGTAATGACTGAGGCTGGATACCGTTGGTATCCTGAGTACACGGTCGAAGAGCAATTCCGAGACTTTAATCAAAGCCAGTATCTCTGCACTGTCAGGATATTTCCATCTTATCCTGGGTCCACCGAGCCCCTTCACTGCTCCTATGGACTCGGGATTACTATTGAGATGGATGTGCAGGACGCCGCCTACTCTATGATGACCATCATGCGAGTCAGATCTGGTCTATTTCGGGACTCTGATTTCCGGTATATGCCAGGATCACTTCCGGGAGCACAAGGGTATCTCCAGGCTATCTATGCTGACCCCACTCAGGAGGATTCACGGACTCGCACCACTGCTGAGATGCTCGAGGATAAGGACCGTGAAAATCAGGCCTTGAGGTTAGAGCTCTTCAATACCCGTGCTGACCATTGGGCCACATTGACTTGGTTTGCACCGGCGGTGCAAGCTGGACATTCGGATATGCGCGATCTCTATCCTGTGAGATCTGCTTTGCCAGACGTGATGGGTTGGCGTGATGTAGGAGGCATCACCCCACCTCGCGGTCCCCGCAGGCCACCGTCTGTTGGTCCAAGACCTCATCCTAGCCCCTATGGTCCACAAGCTCCGCGAGATCGTCTGTTCCCGGATGATCATGTTGAGCTTCCAGGCTATGGAGGTGACTTCTACGAGGACTACTACGGATCGGTCTGAGTTAGTGGTAGTATCACTAGTTCGTGTTAGCTGTGTCGTCTATCGTCCTGCGTGACTCGTGGGATATGACCTAGTTTGTATCGCCTTCCGGAGGTGTAGAAAAATAATGTATAGGAGCTTGGAATGCCTCCGATGAGATGTAACCCTCTTTTCACCATAATAGTACCTTGTTTGGTCTTGTACTAAACCTTGTATGGTGTGTATGACGATGGAATAAAGAAGCAGTTTCTGTATCTACCTTGTCATACGGATGATCATCTTGCATTCCGAGTTATTCCTTACATTTTGTATCCTATGTCGGAACTTTATCATCCTGACTAAATCATTGTCTTGTTTACCTAGGATGGTCAACACGCGCACTAACCCTGCTCCCCAAGAGCAGGCCGAAGGCAGCGAAGTCAGGAATGCAAATCTGCCTCATCCTCCTTCCCTAGCCGAGGTTATGATGGAAGCCGAAAGAAACAAGCGGGAGACCAACCGTTTGTTGGAGCGTATTGAACAGAACACAGCACACCATCAGAGGTCTAACGTGGTGTCACTCAGTGATTTCATCAAATTACATCCACCCACGTTCCACCACTCCGTCGAGCCTCTCGACGCTGATGACTGGCTTCGCAGTATTTCTCACAAACTGCGTTCTGCGCTAGTAGCTGAGGCTGACAAGGTCACCTTTGCTGCATATCATCTTGAAGGCCCCGCCAGTCTATGGTGGGAGAATTATGGAGCTATGCGCCCAGCGGGCCATGTCACCACTTGGGCTGAATTCAGCGAGGCTTTCCGTGAACATCACATTCCGGAGGGTCTCATGGACCGTAAACGTGAGGAATTTTGCAGTTTCACTCAGGGCCGACTCTCTGTGGATGCTTACAGCAGGGAGTTCGGTAACCTCGCACGATATGCAACTGAGGAAGTTTCTACTGATGCCAAGAAGCAAGCAAGGTTCCGTAAGGGGCTTAGTCCTGAGCTTCGCCGCGACCTCCGTCTGCATGAGTGCACATCTTTTCAGAAACTTGTTAACAAGGCCATCAGTGCTGAAACTGGTCAGACTGATTATGACGCAACACGCAAGCATGGCCGTGACATGGGTTCCTCATCCGGTGCTGGTCCTCAGAAGCGCCGCGTGTTGGTGCCCAACACTGCCCTGCCACCCAGGTTCACACCGAGGCCATCTTTCCAGGCGCCTCGCCCTGTTCAACAGTCTGCACCAGCCAAGCCCTATGGTGGTCCAACCAACAATGCTCCTCCACGTACCAGTTCTGTGACTTGCTTTAAGTGTGGGGAATCTGGCCACTACATGCGCGAGTGTCCCCAGACCAACCCCAACCAATCTGCTAAAGCTGTTGGCCGTGGCAAGCCGACAGGGAAAGTGTTCCACGCCAAGCCGGCCACCGGTACACGTGGCCATGTCAACTGTATCTCTGCCGAGGAAGCTCAAGAGGATCCCAACGTCGTTCTTGGTACGCTTCTTGTTAATTGCCACCCGGCATCTGTTCTTTTCGATACAGGAGCCTCTCATTCTTTTATATCCGAAAATTATGCTCGTTTGCATAACATCGCATTCTGTGACATGCCAACCTCTATGGTAATTCAAACTCCAGGATCCAAATGGCAAACTTCTAGAGTAAGCCATGGAAATGAAATCCAAGTCGACCGACTTGTTTTCCTCGCATCTTTGATAGCCCTTAAATCTTCAGATATTAATATCATCTTGGGTATGGACTGGATGTCAGCTCATCATGCCAAAATTGATTGCTTCTCTAGGACTGTTCAACTTACCCATCCTTCGGGGAAGATAGTCAATGTCTTGACCCGATTAGCCAAGCGACAATTATATTCTCTTACGCCAGCCCTTTGCCAGACCTTGAGGACGTTCCGGTAGTCCGTGACTTCCCGGATGTCTTCCCAGAGGAATTGCCAGGTGTTCCACCTGACAGGGATGTTGAGTTCGTAATAGACCTCATTCCAGGAACCGTTCCGATTGCTAGAAGACCCTATAAGATGGCACCACTAGAACTAGCCGAGCTTAAGAAACAACTCGATGAGTCCTTGAAAAAGGGTTTCATCCGACCTAGTTCATCTCCGTGGGCTTGCCCCGTCCTCTTCGTCAAGAAGAAGGATGGTACGGACCGGATGGTTGTAGATTACCGACCGGTCAATTTGGTCACAATCAAGAACAAATATCCGCTCCCTAGGATCAACGATCTGTATGATCAGCTCGCTGGATCCTCAGTCTTCTCCAAAATGGATTTGAGGTTGGGCTACCATCAAATCAAAATCAGAAACGGGGACATCCCTAAAACGGCCTTTGTTACTCGTTATGGCCAATACGAGTACACCGTCATGTCCTTCGGTTTAACCAACGCTCCAGCCACCTTTTCTCGGTTAATGAACTCAATCTTCATGGAGTATTTGGATAAATTCGTCGTTGTTTACCTCGATGATATACTCATCTACTCCAAGAACGAGGAAGAACATGCCGAACATCTAAGGCTAGTGTTGAAGAAACTTCGAGAGCATCGCCTTTATGCCAAGTTTTCTAAATGTGAATTTTGGTTGTTAGAAGTGACCTATCTGGGTCATGTAATATCTGGTAAAGGTATTGCTGTTAACCCTGAGCGAGTTCAAGCCGTCCTTAATGGACTCCACCTGAATCGGTCAAGCAAGTTCGGAGTTTTTTGGGCTTAGCGAGCTATTGTCGTCGCTTTGTCGAAAACTTCTCCAAAGTTGCTAAACCTCTAACAGAACTCCTCAAGAAAGATAAAAAGTTCGAATGGACTCCACAATGTGAGCACAGCTTTCAAGAACTGAAAAGACGCCTGACTTCTGCTCCCGTACTGGTACCGCCAGACTTCTCTAAGGACTTTGTTATCTACTGCGACGCCTCGCGACAAGGACTAGGTTGCATTCTCATGCAAGATCGACACGTAATTGCTTACGCCTCACGGCAATTGCACCCACATGAGGAGAATTATCCTACTCATGATCGAGAGCTTGCAGCCGTAGTCTATGCACTTAAGACCTGGCGACATTACCTCCTCGGTAACCGTTGCGAAATATTCACTGATCACCAAAGTCTGAAGTACATTTTTACCCAACCGGATTTGAATCTCAGGCAAAGACGTTGGGTTGAGTTGATCACATATTTCGACTTAGGAATAACTTACACCCCAGGGAAAGCCAACGTCATGGCTGATGCACTAAGTCGTAAATCTTATTGTAACAATCTGATGTTACAACAAAGTCAACCGTTTCTCCATGAGGAATTTCGGAAGCTTAACCTTCACATTGTTCCTCAAGGATTTCTTTCCACCTTGGTGGCGAAACCTACTCTTACGGATCAAATCATCGCTGCCCAGAAGCGAGATAAGGGAATAGCTAAGATCAAGGAGAACATTGCTAGCGGAGGTGCTAGTTGTTTCTCCATAAATGATCATGGTGCTGTGTACTTTGAGAACCGTCTAGTGGTTCCCAAGAACCAGCATCTATGGCAGTTGATCCTTAAGGAGGCTCATGAATCTCCTCTCACCATTCATCCGGGTAGTACCAAGATGTATCAGGACCTACGCCAGAGGTTCTGGTGGACTAGGATGAAGAGAGAAATTGCTCAGTATATTGCTAATTGCGACGTCTGTCGTCGTGTAAAAGCATAGCATCAACGGCCTGCTGGCACCCTTCAACCCCTAGCTATTCCTGAATGGAAATGGGATAAAATTGGTATGGATTTCATTACCGGTTTTCCCAGGACCAAGAGAGGGAATAATGCTATCTTCGTCGTTGTCGATCGTCTTTCCAAAGTAGCCCATTTCCTACCTGTTCGTGAGAGTATGACCGCTAGTCAGCTGGCAGACTTATACATCTCCCGGATAGTGTCTCTCCATGGTGTTCCTTTGGAAATTAACTCAGATCGAGGAAGTCTTTTCACCTCTCGATTTTGGGAAAGTTTCCAAAATGCTATGGGAACCCGTCTCTCCTTTAGCACCGCTTTCCACCCTCAGTCGAGTGGTCAAGTGGAACGCGTCAACCAGATTCTAGAAGACATGCTTCGAGCCTCTGTTATCTCATTCGGAATGGGTTGGGAGAAGTGCCTTCCATTTGCCGAATTCGCTTACAACAACAACTATTAATCTAGCTTGGGTAAAGCCCCTTTTGAAGTTCTCTATGGACGACGGTGTCGAACACCCCTTAACTGGTCAGAAACCGGGGAAAGACAATTCTTTGGCCCGGATATGATTCAGGAAGCAGAAGAGCAAGTTCGCATCGTTCGTGAAAAGTTGAAAACAGCCCAATCTCGTCAAAAGAGTCAATATGACCGAAAACATAAGGCTATGACTTTCGAGGTTGACGAGAAAGCTTACCTTCGGGTTACCCCTCTGAAGGGAACCCATCGTTTCGGTATCAAAGGAAAATTGGCTCCTCGCTACATTGGACCTTTTCGCATTCTCGCCAAACGAGGAGAAGTTGCCTACCAGTTGGAACTACCTCCGCACCTCTCCAGAGTCCACGATGTCTTCCATGTTTCTCAACTCACGCGTTGCTTCTAGGATCCTATCCGTGGAGTGGATTACGAAACGCTTGATCTCCAAGATAATCTTACATATCGAGAGTACCCCATTCGTATCCTCGATCAGGCCGAGCGTACCACTCGACGTCATAATATCAAGTTTCTCAAAGTTCAATGGTTGAACCATTCTGAGGATGAAGCAACTTGGGAAAGGGAGGATCGTCTTCGACTCGAGTATCCCGCCTTCTTCCCGGAGGAACCCAAATCTCGGGACGAGATTCTTTTGAGTGGGGGTGAGTTGTCACACCCTAGCTAGTTCATGCATTAGAGTGTTGCATCATGTCTATTCTTCATCAGAAACTTGAAATGGGGATGACAGAACCCCCAGCCCCCTCTGAAACCAACTAGGGTTACTAAAAATATTTTCAATGAACCTGAAATGCCCTTCTAAAATGCCCATCATTTTTTGTCTTGGTTCAGAACCTCTGCCAAAAGTGGTGCACATTTTCCTAGGCCATCTTAGGGTTTTGAATTAAATCATAAATATTTGAATTTGGGCATTTAAAATTATATAAAATATTTAAATGCTCAAATAACTCCAAACTAAAATGTTTCATGTTGGAAATAATCCAACTATGGACCAGGAGTAGTTTGGTGATTTTAGGAGTAGCCTAAGTATTTTATTTAATTCAACAAAGTTGCAGAAGTATTAAAAAAACAGAAAACAGAAAAAAAATGGAAAAAGCTTACCTGGCGCCCAGCACCCGGCCCACCTGCCGGCCCAGCCCAGCATCGCGCCAGCGAGCTGCTTGCCGGCCAGGCAGGCAGGCAGGTGCTCGACGGCGAGCACCGCATGGGTGCCACGCACCTGCTCGCCGCCTCGCCGCCTCCCTCGCCCGGCTAACGTCGTGAATCGGCCTCTCTCTCTCCCGAACCTCCCAAACACCCCCTCTCCTCTCCAGCTCCTCTCCCTCGCTCTCCCACGCCATGGCCGACGCCATCGCCGCCACCCCCTCGCCGTAGCCACGCCCTCCGTCAACCCCATGCCGTGCCGCCGTGTCCAGGAGCTCCGCCGCCGTCCACTTCATCGAGCTAGCTGAGCCCCGTGTGCTCGTGTGGCCCGAGACCACCGCACCGACCTCGCCCGAGCTCACCGTCGCCGGAGATCCCCTTCAACGCCGTCGCCGCCTCAGCTCGTCCCCGACCCCGCCGGTGGCCTCTACGGGAGCGCTGTGAGCCTAGCTACCCCTCCGACCCTCCCTCTCTCATTCCCGAGCCGTGTAGCCACCGCACGAAGATCACACGCACGCACCGCCGCGGATCTCGTCGCTGACGTGCTCCCGGCCATCCTCCGGCCAACCCGCGGTGTCCAACGCACTCACCACGCTACGTTGGGCCCAACCGTGCACTTCCCGCACCTCCCCGCACACCCTAGGCCGAGTTCGCTTTCACCCGAACTCCGGTGGCCGCCAAGGTCGTCGCCGGCGCCAACTCCGGCCACCCCGACCCCAACGGACTCCACCAAGAGCTGCGGCTCGTCCTCAGCTCCACTCCGGTGGTCTCCGTGACCCATTTGGTGGCCGAAACGGCCAAAACCACTCCCGACACCGCGTCGGGCTCGCCAGCGGCTAAACGCCGGCGCCGCTGGCATTGACTTTGACCACGGGTGGGCCCTGGTTGACTCCCCTGAGTCAATGACAGGTGGGGCCCAGCCCTGTTAATTAAACAGGTTTAGTTTTATTTAAACTTTAATTAAACTAATCACACTGACACGCGGGACCCACTGTCAGGTTTGACCCGGACGTGTTCCGTTGACCTGCTGACGTCACACTGACGTCAGGCTGACGCAATAATTGATTTTCTGGAATTATTCTAATATAGGAAATTCCAGAATATAATTTAAACTTCAAAAATTCATAACTTTTATTCTGTAACTCCAAATCAGACAAATTATATATGAAAAATGATCAGAAAAATCCAATCTATCCATCTGTACTATTTTCATGCATGATTAAACAAGTTAACCTGATGTTTAATACAGAACAAGGAAAAGCACTTTAAAAGGCCATGTTTGAGTTTGAAATTTGAATCTTTGATTCAAATTGGTTCAAACCCTTCTGTTTTTAGTTGCATTAGCTCAACACACTCATATTGCCATGTTTCATGCATGCATCATATTGTTGCACATTGTTTGGTGATGGTTGTGTATCGGTGTCCTTTGCGACAGGTTCTGCCTCCGAGGAGTATCGTGATTACCCTAACGAAGAACCGTATCAGTGCATCGAACCATCAGGCAAGCAACCAACCATTTGATCATATCGATACAATCCCATGTTCTCGCTCCTGCTCTCTTTTACTGCATTAAGACAACGCGTTTCAAACTGCTGTGTGCTACGGTAGTTGAACCCATTTCCTTTGCATGACCTGTCATTGCCACAGTAACTAGATGAAACCCACTAGCATGTGTAGGAGTTGATTGAGCCATATGTATGTGTTGTTCCTACCTTGCTATGCCTGCTATGCTTAGAGTCGTGTCAGGTCTGGTTCATCTGGGTGATGGGCTGGAGTGAAATGGTTATGTCGGTAATGAGAGTGGTGTGGTGAACACGATTTGGTAAAGGTATCGATGAGAGGCCATGTAGGAGTACATGGTGGGTTGTTTCATTGAAGCCGACCTTAAGCACTGAGATCTGTATGTGTGATTTAAGATACAGCTACTACCATGCATTGGGCCCTGAAATATGACCCCGCTCGACTTCTTATTCACCCTAGCTCTCTGTCCAGGAGTTGCACGTAGTTTCTGGTGTTTGTAGCCTACTGGAGGCCGTGGACAGCGCTGACCGTAGGGGTGGGCTGTGATGCGGTAGGTACGTGGCACGGTGTACCGAATACCCGTTAGGTATCTCGGGAACCCTGTTCACATCGTTCGGGGCCGTATGGGAAACCTCGGCCGGACTCCCTGCGGATGGAACCCGAATAGGCGATAAACCTGGACTAGAGACTTAAGTGTTTAGGTAGGTCGTGGTCTACACCCACGTCGGCTTTCGCTTGAAGTCTGCCGAGCACATGTCGTGTGCAGACGCTAAGTGGTGGAAACATGTATGAAGAAGTACACCCCTGCAGGGTTATCATGATCTATTCGAATAGCCGCGTCCGCGGTAAAGGACTACTTGGTTGCCTATACAGTTCATAGACAAGTAAATGGAAACTACTAAAAGCCTCAAGATAAGTGTGAGTGCCGAGGATGGCTCTTCCGTAGGAAGACGGAGGTGGATCCTCGGTAGTGTATTGAATTGGTGAGTAGTGGACTCGTGTACGCAAAACCATTTCAAGTTGGAGTCTCGTAGGTTAGCCTAGCCAAGAGTCAAAGCTGGCTTGCTGCAATAACTCCACCAACCCTTCTTGATAATATGCATGTATGTAGGATCTGATGTAAGTCTTGCTGGGTACCTTTGTACTCATGTTGCTATAATTTACATTTTTTACAGAAGACGCTGCAACCCCTTCTGATGGGTTCTACGTAGACGTTGACATCAATGAGTAGGCTAAGGCCCAGGTGGTGATCCTGAGCTTGTGAAGGACCACGTAGTATAGCTAGGCTTTCCAAGCCTCTTTTATTTTACTAGTTGTCTGTACTCAGACAAGTTACTTCCGTTGCTGGTTTGTATGACTGTATGACTGAATGCTGGGTCGTGAGACCCGTGCCTTTGTGTATGTTATGTATGGCTCTCTGAGCCTTAAATAAAGTACTTGTGTTGTAGAGTCATGTTGTGATGCTTTGTTGTATTTGCACATATCGAGCATATTGTGTGTATGATTGAAATGCTTGGTATGTGTGGGATCTGACTATCTAGTTGTTTATCTTTAGTAGCCTCTCTTACCGGGAAATGTCTCCTAGTGTTACCGCTGAGCCATGGTAGCCTGCTACTGCTCTGGAACACTTAGGCTGGCTGGCATGTGTCCTTCCTCGTTCCGGTGTCTGTCCCTTCAGGGAAATGTCACGCATTGAGTACCGGAGTCCTGTTAGCCCGCTACAGCCCGGACCCACTTGCTGTTGACCGACACGTTCGAGGCTGGGTCATGAATGCCTGTCCCTGTAAGTCTGTGCCACTTTGGGTTTACGACTAGTCATGTCAGCCCGGGCTCCTTATCATATGGATGCTAGCAACACTATCATATACGTGAGCCAAAAGGCGCAAACGGTCCCGGGCAAAGGTAAGGCGACACCCGTGGGGATACCGTGCGTGAGGCCGCAAAGTGATATGAGGTGCTACAGGCTAGATCGATGTGACATCGAGTCGGGGTCCTGACATTGACACAAACCTTGGCAAGAGAAAAGGCAAATAAAAACAAAAGCCAATGTAAAGATGATCAAAAAATTCTACCACACATAAGTGACTACCACTTGTCAAAAGACAAGAAGTATTTGGAAATAATTCCCGGTGGTAGATAACAAGGATGTCCAACATCATCTTCACAACAAACACAAGAAAATTGCCACTTGTAGAGCTAACATGTCACCTAGGAACAATATAATTTACAATATCAATTCTAGGAGACAATATCTCAAATGTACACATTTTCTAGGCTTGTAATATGCACATAGCATATTACTCCCCCATAATGTGATACCAATAAGAACTTAACAAGAGGCAATAAGAGGATCCAACATGAGATAATCAATGGAATTTTTAGAATTTGAATTTCTCATGAGAGATATACCACCTAGCAACTAGATAATCTTGTAATATCAATACTAAGTGGTATTCCCCATGTACCCACCTTTATAGGATGCGAAGTGCACAAAGCACATCACTCCCCCATAATGGGATATTCCATTAAACTCTCACACGAGCCAACTAAGATACAACCAAGATGCACTAAGGCTCAACGAACGACACACAAGTACATGATGTGCAAACCAACATACACAAAGGCAATTTGGAGACACATCATATACAAACACATGCAAGGAACAAAACAAAACATGCAAGGGGGCAAGTAACTTTCAATGTAAGCAATTTTAAGTACAAGTTACCGCAAGGAGGCACATTGGATATAAGATATAAACTTGACGATTCAATTGACTTGGCTTGAGACAATAAGAGTGATGAAGTCCCCTTAATTCTTCATAATGTAGCCAAGTCTCCAATGGCCTCCAACAACACCTATTGATCAAGTTTGAGCTAGTTGGTCCCCAACCAAGTTGGGTCCTAAGAGGTTAGTCACAATAGGCTTGGCTACCCAAATGGTTCTTTGCTTCAAACCACTTTGATTACCAACAAACTTGGCAAACACATTGCCAACCTTATCCTTCCCAAGAGAATAGACATCATCAATAACAATTGGGTTGGATAAGTTACCACTAGTGCATGAAGAAGCAAGGTGACCTTTCTCACGACATAGATAGCAACGTCTACTCTTCACTTTCTTCTCACTTGATTTCTCAACTTGAGAAGCATTAGCTTGCGTCTTCTTGGGAAGAGGCCTTTCTTCAACTTGAGGTTGAGCATGAGAATGCACTTGTAGCCGTTGCCCTTGTTGCTTGTCACTAATGGCCTTCTTCTTCAATGGGCAAGATCTAACATGATGCCCTTCAATTTTGCACTTGAAGCAAATAATCTTGGCCGAATTCTTGACTTGTTTTTGGCCCTTCTTCTTGTTGATCTTGGACTTCTTCTTCTTGTTGGAGTTGAATCCAAGTCCACCTTTGTCATTGGGGGATTTTTGCAAACTCAAGATATTGTTGAGTGTGAATTTTCCTTCATGACTCTTTTCCAAGTCTTTCTTCAAAGAAGTGACTTGGGCCTTGAGATCTTTGATTTCCTCTACATGGTTAGTCTCAACACAATTACTAGAGTAAGTATAAGCTTCATCGTTAGAGCAACAAGGCAAGGAAAGAAATTCATCACAAGATGTACCAACATTGTGAGTAGGTGAATTACAAGGACTAGCACATGGCAATATACTAGTTTGACTAGAAGTAGTGCTAGTATCCACATGAGGCTCACTAGATGTTACCTTAACAATCATGGCCTCATGAGCTATCTTTAGCACACTATGTGATACTAGAAGATCATCATGAGAGCTTGAGAGCTTTTCATGACTTTCTTCCAATTTACCATAATTACTAGATAGCACCTCAAGTTGAGCCTGTAGCTCAACATTCTCCTTCAAAATGGATGCTTCACAAGTAATAGAGTTAGTAGCACAAGCATCATCATTTACAACAAATAGGAGAGGACAACTTGGCAAGCTCTTTTAAATAAGAAGCTTCAAGTTGGGCATGAGACTCAGTGAGTTTGATGAGCTCACCCTTGATGACCCTTGAGCCATTTTCAAGGTGCTCAAAATCCTCAAGGAGTCTAGCATGAGAAACTTCAAGCTTATAATTTTTAGTTTTGAAATCATTGGCAACCTCAAGAGCTCTATCATGATATTCCCTCACTCTAGATAATTCTAGAGCAAAAGTCTCCTCAAGATATTCGGAGGTGGTTTGTTCATGTTCAAGAGCTTCAGATAGCTCCGCGATATCATTTGCGTAATCATGCGCATGAGCTTCCATTTTATCAATGGTGGCCTCATGCTCCTCTAGATGAGATTCCAACTCCTCAATGTATTTCTTGCCATCAATGGCAATGGACATTATTTCCATGAATTTGGAACGAGCAATTTTATTTTTATGAAGAGCTTTATAAGTCATTTCCCCCTTAGTATTTAAGGAGGCAACATTATCATTCTCTTCATCATTATCCTCATCATCATTAGCATCAACATCATCATCAAGAGACATATTGGGGTACAAAGTAGGAGATACCTTCGACGCCTTAGCCATAAGGCAAAAAGCAATAGATGATGATGTAGGATCCCTTGAGGCACCATTAAACAGCACATCTTGTTCCATGGAGTGTTCGGTTTCCTCTACAATGTTAGCACAACAATTTGAGGAAATAGATGCATTTTTATCATGGCAACAAGACATAGCAAGCATATCATCATGAGATCTAGTCAAGCAATTTCTACATGATATGCAAGGACTATCAACACAAGCATGTGAAACATTTGGAGTGCTCGAAGTGTTAAAGCCCAAAGAGGGAGCATTGCAATAAGATAATGATGAAGGATCATCCATAATAAGCATACTACCATCATTGCAATGACCAACACTACTCACCATATCATTACCTTGTGGCAAACCACATGTAGGTGAAGTAGAAGAAGTTGAGAAGACTATACGACCGGAGGTGGAGGGAGAACAATCATCCCACAAATATTGGACACACCATATTTAACTTGAAGCTTTGTCCACAACTCATGAGCATCCCGGAACGGCATGAGTTAAAAAATAACTACATTGCTCAAAGCATCAAAAATCACATTAGAAGCTTGAGCATTGAGATAAGAGTTTTTCTCATCCTCTAAAGATAATCTTTGGGGATCCTTTGGAGGAGAAAAACCATATCTACAATTCGCTCTAAATTTGGGTCCATGACCCTAAAGAGATTAAGCATGCGAATTACCCAAACATCAAAATTTGTGCCATCGAAACTAAGAGTGTCAGAGAATCCTAAGCCCCTAGTCGACATCCTTACTCTCTAGGCGGTTAAGCCTAACAAAGAGAGATGAGGCTCTGATACCAATTGAAAGATCGGGGATGTCGCCTAGAGGGGGGGGTGAATAGGCGCTTTAAAATAATTACGGTTTAGGCTTGAACAAATGCAGAATAAACCTAACAGTTAATTTGTCAAGCACAAAACCTAAAACAACTAGGCTCACCTATGTGCACCAACAACTTATGCTAAGCAAAATAAGCAACTATGTGATAGCAAGATATATGACAAAGAACAATATGGCTATCACAAAGTAAAGTGCATAAGTAAAGGGCTCGGGTAAGAGATAACCGAGGCACGCGGAGACGACGATGTATCCCGAAGTTCACACCCTTGCGGATGCTAATCTCCGTTTGGAGCGGTGTGGAGGCACAATGCTCCCCAAGAAGCCACTAGGGCCACCGTAATCTCCTCATGCCCTCGCACAATGCAAGATGCCGTGATTCCACTAAGGGACCCTTGAGGGCGGTCACCGAACCCGTACAAATGGTGACCCTTGGGGGCGGTCACCGAACCCGTACACTTTGGCAACCCTTGGGGGCGGTCACCGGTACCCGTCAAATTGCTCGGGGCGATCTCCACAACCTAATTGGAGACCCCGATGCTTACCCGGAGCTCCGAACACCACCAACCGTCTAGGGCGCCAAGGCACCCAAGAGGAACAAGCTCTAGGGTGCCCGAACACCCAAGAGTAATAAGATTCTCAAACTTCACTTCCACGTATCACCGTGGAGAACTCAAACCGATGCACCAAATGCAATGGCAAGGGCACATGGAGTGCCCAAGTCCTTCTCTCTCAAATCCCACCGAAGCAATTAATGCTAGGGAGGAACATGAGAGGAAGAACAATAAGGAGAACACCAAGAACTCCAAGATCTAGATCCAAGGGGTTCCCCTCACATAGAGGAGAAAGTGATTGGTAGAAATGTGGATCTAGATCTCCGCTCTCTTTTCCCTCAAAAACTAGCAAAAATCCATGGAGGGGTTGAGAGTTAGCAAGCTCGAAGAAGGTCAACAATGGGGAAAGAACATGAGATCAAAGGATAAGGTTCATTGGGGAAGAAGACGCCCTTTTATAGGTGGGAAACAATCCAACCGTTATGCTCACAGCCCGCACAGAGCGGTACTACCGCTCCAAGGAGGGGTACTACCGCTAGGGCGGTAGTACCCTTTGAAACACAACAGCGAGGAGGCAAAAAGGCTAGAAAAACCGTCGGAGCGGTAGTACCGCTTGACCTCACGGTACTACCGCTAGGGGTAGCGGTACTACTGCTAAGGGTAGCGGTACTAATGCTTGCGAGCGGTACTAAAAAATTACATCCGGGCCTACCACCGCAGGACTTGGGACGAGTTTTTGGTCCGGAGCGGTACTACCGCTGTAGGAGCCGCGGTAGTACTGCTCTAGAGCGCTAGTAAAAAATTACATCCGCTCCAATTCGCGGTAGTACCGCTGTAGCCTTTTCAGAACACCAAAACTACCACAACTTTTGCAAACGGACTCCGAATTGATGAAACCAAGTTTGTTGGAAAGCTAGCGACAAGGGATAACACAATCTTTAAAGAAATATCAATAAGAAGCAAATTAGAAAAGGCCCATAAGAAAATGGTGAGAACCCTTCCTCGGATAAGACCGGTAAAACCTCCAACACCGAAAACATCATAGAAGACGCATGCGAACTCCATTTTCGATGAACTCAAGCTTGTCATCAAGATGACCATAAGCTCTAAGACTCACAAAGAGAACCAAACAAGAACCAAGAAACATGATGCAAGGATGCAATGGTTTGAGCTCTCTACTAACGATACGATCAAGATACCAACTTGAGAGCCCCCCTTGATAGTATGGCAAACGATCCTATAACCCGGTCTCCCAACTACCACCATGAGACCGGTAAAATAGAAAACCTATCAAGGGAAAACCTTTGCCTTGCACATGGTCCACTTGAGCTAGATGATGACGATCTTGACTCCCTCAAGTTGGACCACCTTTCTTGATTGCGTTGGCTCGATGAAGACTAGATGATTGCTCCCCCATAGTTCACTTTGGGTGAGCCACTCTTCGGCACATCTTCACAAGTCCATTGACACCACAATGGATGGCAAGATTCAAGCACTTGATCTCTTCATGATGCTCCACTTGAACTTGCACACGGCAATCTTGATGACGATCACCACTTGATGTCATCCTTTCCATGGGTTGTATGATATCTTCCTCTTGACGCAAGCCCATGGATACGTACCTAACCCCACATAGAACTCTCACGTAGACCATGGGTTAGTACACAAAGTGCAATGGACAATGCTTACCATACCATGGGATCACTTGATCCCTCACTAGTAGAAAAAGGGTCAAACGTGAAGCACATTAGTGCCGGTTTGTATTAGAGCCGGCACAAATGTATACATTAGTGCCGGTTCAAACGGCTAGCCGGGCCGCTCTCATTAGTACCGGTTCGTGGCTAACCTTTAGCACCGGTTTGTGCCACGAACCGGTACTAATGAGGGTGGTGGCAGGATGTTGTCAGTCTGGGCCCCCTCTAGCACCTTTAGTACCGGTTCGTGCCACGAACCGGTACTATAGGTCCTCCTGCATATAAACCCTTCGTCCAGCTCGCTCTGTTCTCCCCCCTTTCCCCTCTCCTCTCCTCTCTGTTCTTCCTCTTCTCCCCTCGAGCTCATCACACATTTTGCCCAAAATTTGTCAAGATTTGAAGGCCCCCATCCATTCAAGTGATCACAAAGGTTAGCAACTTTGTCCTTTCATCTCTCATTGCTAGATTAGCTCTTGCAATGCTTTATATAGTTATTAATTTGTGAGTTTAGTAATTTGGGAGGAAATATATATATGTGCTAGTATTTGATTTATATGCAATTTGAGGTCAAAATAACACTTAGTTTGCATATGTAGGTGTGGTTTACTTAGTGCCTTCTAAATCTCCGTCGTAACCACCGTCAATCGCCCGCACCGTCCCGTCGCCGGCACCACCTTGTGGTGAGCCTCTTGTTCATGAAATTTTATATAAAAAATTGATGTTTGTGTGATTTGGATATATAGTTACTCGTATAATAATTATCTTACCGGTACGTTGTTTGTTATACATAGTGCCATGGTTTTGATATCCGTCCCCGTCGGCCCTCGTCCTTGTTATGATTCGGATGTGGTATATTCTCTTTTAAAACTATTTGTTGCATTTCGTATTTATGACAAATTATGCCCATCAAGTTGACATAGATATTTTTATCTAGGAGGTATGTGAACCGGAAATTCCAACCGACCCTATTGTCGAGAGGTTAAATTTAGTTGAAAGAGAAAACGAGTACTTGAAAGAAAAATTGAAAAGAATTAAGGGGGAGAAGATGGAATTGGAGTTGCATGTTGCCGATGTCGTCGATGATCACAAGATCAAGATGGAGAAAATGCGCTTGAAGATTAGAAAGATTAGAAAATATGCCATCGATAGTGAGGCTTGGTATCATTATGCTGTTGGATCAATTGTTACCTTAGTTGCGATTTTGATCGCATTTGTTGTTGCATTTAAATGCTTTAGCTAGAGAGTTATTTGTTTGTTGCATTTAAGTGTTGTATGAACTTTATGTATGAACTTGTATTAATTTGGTCTATTCGGTGTTGTGTAATGAAGATGAGCCGGCAATGGATGTACGATGACCGATGCTCTCCCCAGTTCGTTGAGGGCATGCATACTTTTCTGCTTGCGGCTGAGGCAAACAAGCGGGCGGATGGTTTTATGCCTTGTCCATATGCTGGCTGTAAGAATGGTCACAATTACTCTACGTCAAGAACCATTCACGTCCACCTGTTTGAGTCCGGTTTCATGCCCCACTATAATGTTTGGACCAAGCACGGAGAAAGAGGGGTTATGATGGAAGACAATGAAGAAGAAGAGGACGACGACAGCTATCCTGGACATGGGTTCCCTGAATACGATGATACAACAATGGGGGAAGAAGCTGAGCCGGTAATGCGGGAAGAATCTGAATAAGAGGCATCAGATGAGCCCGTTGATGATCTAGGTCGGGCCATTGCCGATGCAAAGAGAAACTGCGCAAGTGATTTGGAGAAGAAGAAGTTGCAGCGCATGTTAGAGGATCACAAAAAATTGTTGTACCCGAATTGCGTAGGTGACAAGAAAAAGCTGGGCACCACACTGGAATTGCTGCAATGGAAGGCTGAGAATGGTGTATCTGACAAGGGATTTGGAAAGTTGCTGGTAATGATAAAGGATATGCTTCCAAAGGACAACGAATTGCCCGAGAGTACGTACGAAGCAAAGAAGGCTGTCTGCCCTCTAGGGTTAGAGGTGTAGAAGATACATGCATGCCCTAATGATTGCATCCTCTACCACGGTGAGTACGAGGATTTGAACGCTTGCCCGGTATGTGGTGCATTGCGCTATAAGATCAGCCACGATGAGCATGGTGATGTCGAGGGCGAGCGCCCCAGGAAGAAGATTCCTGCCAAGGTGATGTGGTATTCTCCTATAATACCACGGTTGAAATGTTTGTTCCAAAACAAAGAGCATGACAAGGTGATGCGATGGCACAGAGAAGACCGTAAGAAAGAAGAAAAGTTGAGAGTACCCGCTGACGGGTCGCAGTGGAGAAAAATCAAAAGAAAGTATGGGAAGGAGTTTGCAGATGACACAAGGAGCGTATGGTTTGGTCTAAGCGCAGATGGCATTAATCCTTTTGGGGAGCAGAGCAGAAACCATAGCACCTGGCCTGTGACTCTATGTTTGTATAACCTTCCTCCTTGGTTGTGCATGAAGCGGAAGTTCATTATGATGCCAGTGCTCATCCAAGGCCCTAAGCAACCCGACAACGACATTGATGTGTACCTAAGGCCATTAGTTGAAGAACTCTTACAACTGTGGAATGGAACAGGTGTACGTGCGTGGGATGAGCACATGGGGGAAGAATTTGACCTAAAGGCGTTGCTATTTGTGACCATCAATGATTGGCCAGCTCTTAGTAACCTATCAGGACAGACAAACAAGGGATACCGCGGATGCACGCACTGTTTGGATGATACCGACAGTATATATTTGAATAGTTGTAAGAAGAATGTGTACCTGGGACATCGTCGATTTCTTCCGAGCAGGCATCCCGTAAGAAAGAAAGGCAAGCATTTCAAAGGTGAGGCGGATCACCGGACGAAGCCTCGCCACCGTACTGGTGCTGATGTACATGATATGGTCAAGGATTTGAAGGTGATATTTGGAAAGGGTCCTGGCGGACAACCTGTTCCGAAGGACGCTGACGGACGCGCACCCATGTGGAAGAAGAAATCTATATTTTGGGACCTGCCATATTGGAAAGACCTAGAGGTCCGCTCCGCAATCGACGTGATGCACGTGACGAAGAATCTTTGCGTGACCCTGCTTGGCTTCTTGGGCGTGTATGGGAAGACAAAAGATACACCTGAGGCACGGGAGGACCAGCAACGTATGCACGAAGAAGACGGCATACATCAGGGTCATGCAAGCTACGCTCTTACCAAAGAAGAGAAGGAAATCTTCTTTGAATGCCTGCTCAGTATTAAGGTACCGTCTGGCTTCTCGTCGAATATAAAGGGAATAATAAACATGGCAGAGAAAAAGTTCCAGAACCTAAAGTCTCATGACTGCCACGTGATTATGACGCAACTGCTTCCGGTTGCATTGAGGGGGCTTCTACCGGAAAATGTTCGATTAGCCATTGTGAAGCTATGTGCATTTCTCAATGCAATCTCTCAGAAGGTAATCGATCCAGAAATCATACCAAGGTTACAGAATGATTTGGTGCAATGTCTTGTCAGTTTCGAGTCGGTGTTCCCACCATCCTTCTTCAACATCATGACGCACGTCCTAGTTCACCTATGCGAAGAGATTAACATTTTGGGTCCTGTATTTCTACACAATATGTTCCCCTTTGAGAGGTTCATGGGAGTCTTAAAGAAATATGTTCATAACCGTGCTAGGCCAGAAGGAAGCATCTCTAAGGGCCATCAAAATGAGGAGGTCATTGAGTTTTGTATTGACTTTATTCCTGACCTTAAGCCGATTGGTGTTCCTGAATCGCGGCATAAGGGCAGACTGGATGGAAAAGGCACGCTAGGAGGGGAACAAATAATATGTATGGACGGACATTCTCTCACTGAAGCACACTACACAGTTCTACAGAATTCCGCCTTGGTGGCTCCGCCTATGGATGAACACAAGAATTTGCTACGCTCCAAAAACCCGGAGCGGTCTGATGACTGGATTACACGTGAACAAACCAGGAGTTTCGCCAGCTGGTTGCAGACACGTACCATGCATCACACCTCTATTGAAGATGACCTGTACTTGCTGTCCCAGTTACCATCTTCGAATATAATGACTTTCAAAGGGTACGAGATAAATGGTAATACATTTTACACGATCTCCCAAGATAATAAGAGCACCAACCAAAACAGTGGTGTCCGCTTTGATGCAGAAACCAAGACGGGAAAGGAAACATATTATGGTTATATACAGGACATATGGGAACTTGACTATCGACGTGGTTTAAAGGTCCCTTTGTTTCGGTGCAAATGGGTCAATATGACACGAGGCGGGGTAATGGAAGACCCGCAGTACGGAATGACAACAGTGGATCTCAACAATCTTGCGTATGCAGATGAACCATTCATCCTAGCCAATGATGTGGCACAGGTTTTCTATGTGAAGGACATGTCTACCAAGCCAAGAAAAAGAAAAGATAAGGAAGCGAATGCATCGTACGATGAGCCAAAGCGGCACATAGTTCTTTCTGGGAAGAGAAACATCGTGGGAGTGGATGACAAGACAGACAAGTCAGAAGATTATGAAAAGTTTGATGAAATTGCTCTATTCACAGTGAATATTGACCCGAGCATCCCGTTAAATGATGAAGATTTTCCATGGTTACGGCGCAAAGGGACACACGCGAAGAAAAAGTTTCACACCCAAAGATCTGGGATGTGATCGGCTTCACTATCATCACTTTCTTCTGTGTTTCACACCCAGGAGGGAATGTCTGTAATAGTTAGGGTAGTTATGTGTTTTGGCATTTGAAACGCGAAGAAATTTTATGTGCAAACAAATTCTTTTCATGCATTTACTGATTTTTTTCCAGCTAAATGACCCTGAAATTGAAAAGCAATTCAAATGAACTCAGAAAAGGTTGAAAGTTGGCATGGTATCATAATTTCATACAAATAGCATGTGCAAGAAAGTAGAGAGGGTTACGGCAAAAACTGGATGCACTTCGTGTACAAAATGGACAATCTCTTTCGAAGTATCAGGGTTTCCGACGAAAACTGAACTGTTACAAAGGCATTTCATTTTTTAAATAACCTAAGCATTACTAAATTGAATATAATGATAAAACACAATAATATTAAACATAAGAAAAAATAATCACTAAAAAAACTTTTTTCAAAGTTAAGTTATTCACAAACTAGTGATTCACACAAATTTCAAATAATTCAAAATTTAAACTATTCAAATTTGAAATCTACCGGCACTAACAGAAAATTTGTAATTTTTTGTACCTAAAGCAAAAATATTCACAAAGAAACACTAAATACAGCAAAAAACAACTCAAAAATAAATAAAACAAAAAAAATAAAGCAAAAAAAAATTAAGAAAAAAAAAGCCCGCCTACTGGGCCAAAGCGGCCTGCATACGACTAGCGACACAACCTTTCGTTGGGCCAGGATGCAGGCCCGCGAAGGCCCAGTAGGCCCACTAGGCAAAGAGGACAGGTAGGCCCAGTAGGCCTGGTTAGGAGAGGAGCTCGAGAGAGCTACCGCACTGGGGCTTATAAACCAGTGCGGTAGCCCCTCGACTAGCGAGGTGGGACTAAACTTGCCGCACCGCACCTGCGCCAGCGCACCCCCTTTCGTACCGGCTCGTGGCCTTTAGTACCGGTATAAAGGGGGGCCTTTAGTACCGGTTTGTGCCACCACCCGATACTAAAGTGGGTCGCTTCCCGCCGCTTGGCCTGGCCAAAACAGGCCTTTAGTACCGGTTGGTGGCTCCAACCAGTACTAAAGGTGCCTTCTATATATACAAGACTTACGAAAATTTCAGTTTCCCTCTGTTTGTTCCTCTGTTCCGTCGTCTCCGTCGCCGTCGCCGCCGCCCTCGATCGTCTCTGTCGCCGCTCGTCTCCGTCGCCGCCCCCATCCCCGTCGCCGCCCCCGTCCCCGTCGCCGCCCTCGTCTCCGTCGCCGCCCCGGGCCCGTCCCCGTCGCGCCGTCCCCTCCCCGTCCCCGTCGCGCTGTCCCTGTCCCCGTCGCACCGTCCCCGCCGTCGCCGCCCCGGCCGTCGCCTCGCCGTCGCCCACTGTGAGCCCTCCGGCCCCGAGCCCGTACACACACACAAGCATGTTTAATTAGTTTTTGATTAGTTTAGATTAGTTTAGATTATTTAGATTAGTTTAGATTATTATTTTAGATTATTTAGATTGTTTAGATTAGTTTAGATAATTAGTCTTTAATTAGTTTAGATTATTTAGATTATTATTTTGTATGTTTAATTAGTTTAGATAATTAGTGTTTAATTAGTACACACACACGTATTTTGTATGTTTAATTAGTTTAGATTTTTAGATTATTATTTTTTGACTATTATATATGTATGAATGCTTGTTAGATGGATATAATTAGTGTTTAATTAGTATGGAATTTTTTTAGTGTTATATAGAAATGTTAGAAATTTTAGTTATCAAAATCCGATCATTAAAAAATGTTACTTTTTGCGGGCATATAGCTAGTATTTGTTCTCGACGATGCCCGGCCCGCATCCTCGCCGTCGACCCGTCCACGACGATGTCCATCCGACCCATGTCCGGGACTGGGCTCCGCCGGGCTGGCACTGGGAGGTGCTGCCTGGAGGGGCGCGCCGCTTGATGAGGAACCCGGCCCCGGGTCCCGTTGTCGACCCTGATCTCATTTGGTGGCGTTCGCGTGGGCCAGTTTCGGTGCGGAGGGACCCGGCCCCGCCGGAGGTGGTACGTCGATGTGTCAGGGAGGAGGACGAGCACGTCCATCGCTACATGGTTGCGTTAGAGGGCGGCAGGTTCTCCAATACCTGGCAGTATCTTCGGGGATCTCACTTCAGTTATGATCCTGTGAGGGTTCCTTCTCTTTGGGTGTCCACCGCCCGCGCCGCAGGAACCGCGAGTGTCCTAGATTCTTCTGTAGTATTCGATCTTTAATTAGCTACCTAGCCAGTGATGTACTATTCAATATTATATATTATTCGAGACGATGTATTCAAGATTATATCTATTATTCTAGACGATGTATTCGAGATTATATCTATTATTCGATACGATGTAATTTGAATACTAAATTGTTTTAGATTTCTTTTGGATTAGTTAAATAAAAGCTATGGCAGACAATACCGACAGAGAGGGAGAACAGACCATGTTCGATATGATACGCGGGCCAGATGATGATCAGAATAAAGAAGATTATGATGGATCTAAATTTCTAAACAACACCGGAGAGGGTGATATGATATTCGATCGCGAGGACCGAATTGATGAAGTCATGAACTACGGTTATGACGATGACGAAGAACATGTTGATCCTGAAACAACAAAGACCGGCGAGGTATATATATTTATATAAGCAGGTATCTGGTGATTATCACATGTTTTAAATGACTTGCAGATATATTAACGAATCGATCTTTGTTCTTTCAGCCATCCGGATCGAGCAAATCTTCAGGCAAAAGGACGAAACGAGGCCCGAACAAAAAGTTGAAGGAGGGCGTAACGTACAATATCGAGGCAGTCAAACCTAATGGCGAACCATTAGCGCCTAAGAAGATTGCGGACAAGTTCGTTCGTCAGTGCGGAGTTCTTGTGAAGGACCAACTCCCGATCTCCCTTCAAGAATGGAGAGAGCCAGTAAAAGACAAAAGACAAAAAGACAAAGAGGACTCTACTCCACGTCTAGATGTTACTTTTGTCGACAAGAATCAAAAAGATTTGCTTTGGGATACTCTCATGGAACATTTCACCCTACCAGATCATTTCACAGAAGCAGATGTGCAGAAAGTCAAGGATGCTGCTCCTAGGAAGATGGCGGTTGCATTCAAGAACCACAAGAATCGTGAATGGGACAAGTACGTCAAGGGAGGAAGGAAGACTCCAGTATTCATGGGAACACTAGAGAACCAACATGCTCATTGGGACGATTTCGTGAAATTCAAGGATTCGGAATTAGCTAAGGAACGGTCGATAATAAACAAGAAGAATGCCGAAAAAAGGATAAGTTCCATAAGCTGGGGCCAGGTGGCTATGCGGTGGCAATGCCTAAGTGGGATAAGTCTGAGAAAGAGATGGAGGATGCAGGTGTCACTCCGGTTACTAAGAGCTAGCCCCCCAGGTGCAGGACTTGGTTCTATGCGCATCGGGGGGAGTTGGACCCGAAGACAGGCAATGTTTCGACGAAGGCAAGTCTGAAGGGAGCCAACGATGCGATACTTGTTGCAATAGAAGAGGCACGATCGGGGGTGTTCCAGCCCAACAGAGAGAACGACGAGCTTACGCGTGCCCTGGGAAATCCTGAACACCTGGGAAGAACACGAGGCATGGGCGCTATTCCGTGGTATGAGGGGTTTTCAGACTGGAACAACGACTACAGAACCCATGTGAGAAAGAAGATTGCGGAGGAGAAGAAGAGGAAGATGGAGGAGGAGCAGAGGAAGCAGGACTATGAACGCCTTCAAGGCCTAGAAGCAAGTCAAGCAGAATTGGCAGTCAAATTCCAGCGGCAGCAAGAGCAGATCGACTCACTTACCCAGCAAAGGGGGTCTCAGCAGCTGCAGTAGCTAGCGGATGATCCAGCATTGGATAGCACCAGCCCGTCCATGCCGAGAAGCAGCGTGGGTTCGGCCGCCCAGGACGACGCAATGCTGGGTAGATACCCCGTGGATGACATCACGGAGAACACTAACTGTGAGCTACACGTCAAAATGAAGAACATATCCATGAAGGTGGTGGACGCCGTTGCTTTTACAAATCCCCCCGAGGCAACCTTCCATTGCAACCCGATTCCAGCAGGCTATGCTCGTGTCTTGGTTGATGAGGTGGTGGACCCACCATATTCGGAGCTACAACTTGACATTCCTGGAGGTGACGGCGAGCGCTTTCTCGGAGAGGCCAAACATCGTATCATCCTATGGAAAAAGGATTGCATCATCTTTCGAAGGCCACCGACACCGCGTCAGCCGACTCCTCGTCGAAGTCCGCCACCGAGTCAGCAGTCTCCCGCTCCTGCAAGTCCACCAAGTCCGGCAAAGTGTCAGGCCACTCCTCCTCCAAGTCCGGCAAAGTGTCAGGCCACTCCTCCTCCTCCAAGTCCGCCACAGCGTCAGACGTCCACTCCTCCTCCAAGTCCGGCACAACCTCAGGCCACTCCTCCTCGTCCAACTCAGCCCCGTCAGCCGTCTCCGCCGCCTCAGCAATCGAAGAAGAGACACCCCGCAGCTATGGTGCGTAGCGGTACGAGTCGAGGTAGTACTAGAAGTACAGGCGGAGGCAAGCGATATAAATATGGTCCAAGCCTCACGCCTCTTCTACAGAGGGCTTATGATAGGTCCGAGGAGGAAATCGCAGCCATATCGAAGGCCGAGGTGGAAGCCCATTTTGCACCGAAACCGCAACCGCCGCCAAGGAAGAAAGTGCCTGAGGAAACGATTGACCACTTCATTCGTATGGCTCAACCACCAGCTCCCAAGCCTGTTGACACAGACTATGAGCGCCACATCAGGAAGTTAAATCGAGCACGTCTACAAAAGGAGGCGAGCACGTCTACATCGGGATCGAGCAAACAAGAAGCAGCTGACAAAAAAATGAGGGAAAACCATTCCCCAGCTGGGAGAACAGGCGGCACAATTGATCCCCTCACTTGTTGTGCCAACAACACGTGACAGTATGCGCGCCCAATATTATTGTGGGCAAACAGTGCATGTTCCCGAGGTGGGAAATGTGGTAATAACGGAGGAGCATATAATGCAGGCTGAAGTTCTCAACATCACTGTTGGACAACTCCTCGAGATCGAGCCCATGCCTATGCTTAGAGAGGATGAAATAAAACGGAAATATGTCCGGGGCCAACCTTTGGTCACGCCAGACAAGGTCAAGAACCTCCCAACGAGAATGTATGAATTGCATCAATGGTACATGAACATTACCAACATTTCAGATCGATTTTCCCTCATGGTGAATGTCAAGGAGGAGCATTACTTCCATGAGAAAGCTCTGTCCGTTGAGTATTCTGAACTGTTTCAGTTATACAATCAAGACGCACTCGACAAATCTATCGTCAGTTGCTATTGTCTGCAAGTGATTTCTTTCTGTAATTTAAGTCTCAAGCTAGCTGTAGTGATCCTTTTGATCAATCATTACCTGTAATTATCCTCACTATATTCTTTTCTGTGGTATTATGCAGGATGAAGATGTATGAAATGAGAACGCTTTGGCATTGGGTTCATTGACCCAAACACCGTTAATGAATACACATGGCTAATGAATCCATGTCAGCAAAAGGACGTAGAGGACAACATGCTAGAGTTCTTGAAGCGCCTCAAATACAATGAAGATATACTACTTCCTTCCAACTTCCAGTGAGTCACACTGTCTTGTACTACAAATTCTCTGTTTTTGCCTACTAGCTAGCTACATGTTTTTGCTTACATATGCCCGCTTAATTAAGACATGCAAACGTGTGTGCATGCAGATTTCACAGGGTCTTGTGTATCATTAAAGTTGACGACGGAACAGTTTAAATACTAGACTCACTACTCAAAGCAAAAACTGACTATAACATCTTGTTTGGGATAGTCAACAGGTAATTTAATTCAATCATTATTAACTATATATCTCGGCCTATTTAGTTCGTCATTTCATGATATGAACTATTTAATAACCCCTTTATTCATTTTCTTTGTCGGCGGGGCAGGGCTTGGGCAAGGTTCATCAAGGTCACGGAAGGCGAATGGAAACCAAAGCTTAAATGGTTTCGATCCAAGGTAAGTAATTAAGTAGTACTAGCTAGCTAGCTAGCTGCCATCTCTTTAATTATCATGCTTGATTAATTATTATCTGATCAAATTCCATTCTCGTCAAGGCCCTGAAGCAGGCGTAGGGGACTGATCTGTGTGCGTTCTGCGTTTGCGAGAACATTCGCAATATGGCGTCTGAAAGGAGCAGATCTCAAAGACAGGAATGGGTACGCTTGTCAGAACACTATTCACAATTTTTACACCATTATCGATATCTAGTCACAGAAACTAATACACATGCATATTGATCTCCTTCTTAACAGTTCAAAGAGGTGCGGGAGAAGCTCCTAGAAACGGAGCGCGTAGAAGCACTTCAAGAGGAAATAGCGGGATTTTTGCTCGACCAGGTCATAAATCCGAAGGGAGAATACTATTACCCGCTACCGCCCCCATGAAAACCACTTCCAATTGTCATCGTGCTCCAAAGGCACCAATTAGGCTAATGCCACTGGCTCCGAAGGCAACATGCATATGTAGAAGAAATTGTATATAGCTATACATGTGTGTATGTGTGAATTAATTAATATGGTGGTTTGTGAGACATTGATGATATATATATATGCATGATTGGTTCTACTAGAAATTC